>NW_026735416.1:0-130320 GCF_949786415.1 Peromyscus eremicus
CCTGGGGCACAGGCTGAACACACCTGAGTCCTACAGCCTCTAGGGAACCTTCATCTGCTTATTAGTTTTCAACAGACTTCGGATGCTGGAGCAAACAAATCTATGTTGCCATCCCCATTTCTTTCCCCACAACTCTAAATTTACATTCCCATTTGCCTCTATCTTTCGGATTCCATGGCATCTCAAACTCAACAAAAAACGAGTACTGAACTTACCTTCCCACCTCACCCCTCCCTCTCCACCAAAACCTGATCCTCCCTACTACCTCTTTTGATCCCTAGTGTTGCCACCCAGTCCACCCTGTCTCCCAAGTTCACAGTCATCTTTAGGTCCACCTTATTTTCTGGCTTCCACCCAGAGTTAGTTCCAGACCTTCTTGTTTGGCACCAGGGAGTGTGTTTTGTTTTTGCCTTTTGAGACCGGGTCTCACGCAGCCCAGCCAGGTCTGGAAATCACTACGTAGTCAAAGATTATCTAGAACCCCTGATCCTGTCTCCACATCCCAATTGGTTACGGTTACAGGTCTGTGCCACCACACCCCATTGGCACCAGAGAATTTTAAGGTGGTGGGGGCGACACTGAAAATATGGCATATCTTGACAGGTACAGGATGCAAACACACAGAAGTTAAAATTCCATAGCCTGGTACAAGAGACTAGCATATCCTACTCCTTAATTATTTAAATTTTTTTTTAACTCTTCCAACATCCTTTGTGCCATCTGGTCTCCACACCACCTGGGCTCTCCCACTAGACCAATAAACATGCCCAAACAAATATGATCACAACGCTCCCTTGCTCAAAAAGCATCACTGTCTTTACAAGGCAAATTCTCAAGTCACCATCATGGCATCCGACTAAGTCTAAGCCTTAGACAGTGTGGGCTGACATTTCTTCCTCCTAGCTCCTGAGTTCTTTGTTCCAGTCACAGCAAACTTGTCAGTCTTTCAAAAAAAAAAAAAAATCTCTTCCAAGATCGAAACCCTTCCTCAAGTAATGGCCACTGCTGAAGACAAGACGTAGTAAATTAAGTGCATTACTTAGAAACGAGGAGATAAACCCCAGAGACGGTGCTAAAAGAGAAAACAGAAACCACTGCCTCTGAAGACCAAGAGAAGCAGAAGAGAGAAGGCTGTAGCGTATTTCACAAGTCTTGTGGGATTCAGATGCTTAGAGCCATGTGCTAAAGTTGAAGTAAAGGGATAAGAAAAAAAGAATTGTGTGTGTGTGTGTGTGTGTGTGTGTGTGTGTGTGTGTGTGTGTGTGTGTGTAAAAACAGACTTCTGCCCCTTTGAAAAAGCTAAAAAAAAAAATAAGCATGAAGGACTGCAATGTAGCTAGGTTGTCAAAATGTTTGCTTTGCAATCATAAAGGTCTAGTTCTAATCTCTGGCACGCACAAAACCTATCCTCCTGCCTTCCCCTAACAGGCTGTCTTCTGCAACTAGATCTACACAACAGTCCACAGAGGAGGAGAGTGGAGGAGGATAAAGGAAGATGCACACCTCACTCTGGTCACTTCCCACTGGTCAGAAATCATCACGTGGGCATCCTCTAACCGCAAGAGACTTGGAACTGGGTTGCCACGTGACACTGAGAACCTGAGATTTGATTACTAATATGAAAATAGGGAGAACGCATAGTGGAGAGCAGTTAGTAGTCCCTGCCACAACACGGCATGAAGAAAAGCCCTAACTAGATTTCTTTTTCCTTAAACAGTCAATTTTCCTGAAAGCCTGTATTAAATAACCTATTGCTTCCTCTTTGTTTTGTGAGTTAACCTTGCTTAGGGTGGTTTTGAATTTGTTCCCCATAATTTGACAAACAGCAGACGAATACAGAATTTTGATTTGTGGTCTTCTGGAGTTTTGAGGATATCTATCGTCATATACATCATGAACAATGTGGCAAATTGATAGTTATAGCAAGTGAGTAAAATCTGATGTCCTCAAATATAATATGTATTCTAGTTTGCTCTGCTATTGCTATGGTACAACACTGACCAAAAGCAAATTGGAGAGAAAAGGGTTTGAGTTACATGTGCCAATCACAGGCCATCAATCACTGAGTGGATGGAGTCGGGGTAGGAACTCATCAAGCAGGGCAGAGACAGAAACCATAAAAAACCTGCTTACTGGCTTGCTTTCAGGCTCACAGTCAACCACCTTTCTTATTCCTCCCAGGACCACCTGCCCGGCAGTGGCATCGCCCAGTGAACTGGGTCCTCCCGCACCCATCAACAATCAAGAAAATGCCACACTGATGAGCCTACAGGTTCCCTCCTCCCTCCCACGTGACTCTAGTCTGGGTCAAGTTGACAAAAACAAAAACTAACACACATGCACGTACACACCGTGAAGCCCTAAAGAGTCTATGGGATATGCTAACCCAGTATATACCACACTGCAGTATCGACAACTGTAAGAGCTTTTCATAGAGAAAACTGTACTTGTCACGGTTCAGTTGAGAGTAATGAAGAAGGTTAAACTAAATGAACAGCTAAGACTTACTCAAAGGATGGTGGTAGGCAATAAGGGAGGAAACTGATGAGGACAATGATTCTCAAAGGCACAGAACAGCAAACTCCCAGGCTTCAGGAGCAGAGGGTTCCTAACCTTTTCTCACGGCAGTCAGCCACTTTTCAGACTCTCCCATCAGAAACTCCATTCTCTATAAGAGAGGGTCGTTGGGTTCCTTTTGCTAAGTGTTAACATTATGACCAAGGAAATACGGTCAGATACAGATGCGGCCACAGGAGTCCACCCCACACATAAAATGTGTTCTCAGACAAGAAAAATGGGCACATGCAGCCACACTCAATTAGCCTGTGTAAAGGGCCGAGCAAAGAAGTTGGCATGACAGGATGGGCACACGTTAGAGATGTGTAAGAGCTGAGACAGAGAGCAGGCTATGGGGCAGAGCTGCCATGCATTCAGCCTCCTCCCTGAGCCTGTTATCATAACGTGACTGAAACAGAAACTGCTACAATGGAAGTCAGCGCAGTGTAAGACTCAGATGTCCCCACAAGATCATACTGTTTAACACTTGGCCCCAAGCTGGCAGTGCTGTTGTGGGGCCTTTGGGAGGAGAGTCCTAGCGGGCAGCAATCAGTCACTGGGAGCAGCCTTGAAGGTTATAGCAGAGCCTGATCCTAATCTAGAGCTCTCTGCTTCCTGGTCCACCGCCACAAGGTCAGCACGGTCCTGCCACACTCCTGCCTGCAGGGAACTGCTCCACATGCCTTCAAAGCCATGGCAGACTGGACCCCTAAAACTGCTCTGAGAAAACTAGCACAGCATTAACTCGTGTAGACACGATTGCCCAGTGTGCCTCTCAATGGACACCTTCCAGTCCATAGAAAGCTGAAGGCTTCTGTCGTGGGTTTAGAGTAGAATAAATAAAAATCATGTCAAATGATGTTTTCTAGTAAGCCCTGGAAGCTAGTCTCAGTCCATTTCACATGAGCTAGATACTGCCAAATATCAGGGATTTTATCTGGTCAAAGGAGATATGGTCACAACCTTGCAAGTGTTTCCTGCTGATTAAAAACATGGCCAGCTTTGGCATAGCTTGTGCGATTTACACAAAGGCTCGCACTATTCTCTCTAGCATGTGTGGTATGCAGTAGGAGAGGCAAGCACACTTCTGTAAAATTCCAAGAAAAGGCCAGCCTCCGTCTTCACCGGCTCTTCTCATACCGCTTCCTCCCAACTACGTTCTTGCACATTCAAAACTCTGTGTGTGTTGCATGTATGTATGTTATCTGAGAAGCACTATGGTTATCTAGTATCCTATCTTTGGTACCTCCTCTTCTAGCTTAATGCCGTCTTTTACACACTTTACCAACTCCATGGCTTCAACTACCATCCACCCCCTCTTTAACCAGTTCTCAAGAGATGAAATCAATTATCATCCTTAATTATCCAATTTAATATCCCCAAAACTATGAATGGATTCTGAACTGTCATCAGGGTACTGGGAATCAAACCCGAGGCCCTCTGGAAGGGTAGCCAGTACTCTTAACAGCTGAACCATCTCTCCAGCTCCTAGTAATGAATTCTGAATTCAATGGTATGGTAGTCAGACAAACTAAATAAAACCAAGACTCTTCCAAACTCAGTGACATAAATGACTGAACTTTAATCTTATTTGCAAAATGAGGATACTATTTACCGAGAAAGGCTTTTCTCAAATTTTTTTTTACTTTTTTAATTAACCAAGTTTATTCTATGACAATTTCATACATGTATATAGTGCATTCATTCTACTTAATCTCATTTTCCAGCTTCTCTTTCCTCCCACCTGTTTTCCACCTCTTCTCCCTACAGGTCCTTTTCCCATTTATGTCTTTTGTTTTATATTATAACACTCTGAATTTTAACCAGGATAGTAGTGTGGTCACAGGTTTAGCCTCTGCATCTTGTACACAGCTGAAGGCAACAATTGTCCCTTCCCCAGAATCCATCAATAGCCAATAGTTCCGTAGGGAGATGAAGGCCCCCTGAACCCCTCCCTATCCATCCATGATTGGCCTATGCAGGCATTTGCAGATGCTGTGAGATCATGTTTGTAATGGCAGTGTCACACCATGAAGACAGCAGCAGTTCACATTTCTTCTCTTGGTCCTTCAGTAGGTACTCTGTAAATGGTGTCCTTTTCTTTATAAGATGGGATCTTATGCAGTCCAGGCTCAAAATCACTATGAATCTTGAACATCTCTGTTCTCCTGTCCCCACTCCCGAGTGCTCTACCACCAACACTCAGGTGCTGTGGAATAATCCTTCTGTACACTGTGTGAATATGTCGCTATGACTGATTTAATAAATAAGCTAACTGGCCAATAGCTGAACAGAATAAAGTTAGGTGAGAAAGTCAAACAGAATAATGGGATTAGGAAGGGCGGAGTCAGAGCAGTTGCCAGCCAACTGGAGAACAGAGTTGGACACACAAAATGGGATAGAGGTAAAAGCCATGAGCCTTGGGGCAACACACAGATGAATAGAAATGAGTTAAGTTATAAGAGCTAGTTAGTAACAAGTCTGAGCTATTGGCCGAGCATTTATAATTGTTATCAAGTCTCCGAGTTAGTTGTTTGGGAAGCTGCTGCTGGTTATTTGGGAGCAGGTGGTCAGGACAGGAAAATTCCGCCTACACTCAGGTTCTATGCAGTTCTAGAGATGGAACCCAGGGCTTTGTGCATGCTAGGCAAGCACTCTACAATTGCACCACACCCACAGCCCTCTCTATTACTATTATTATTCACAATTTCTCACTGTCTGAAAACATTGCTTATCCTCCTTAATGAAATAGCTTGGTTTTTCTCAAACTACTTCCTCCTAAGTGTGTTTTGCAAGCCTATTCTTCAACTGTGTATATCTTTCCCAAACGCATTATGATTCTTAAGTTTAATGACCTTGGTGTCATTTATTCTAACTTAAGGACATCTTCTATATACTTTACCAATGCCATAGCTTCAAAGACTACCCATACCTTCAAATATCATCTCCTGAATTCTTACTCTATGCAGGCATATAATATAAACATTAAAATCTCAAACATTTGCTTTAGGGTTTTCAAATTAGGGAAAAAAGGCTTATTTAAGGCCAGGCGGTGGTGGTGCATGCCTTTAATCCCAGCACTCAGGAGGCAGAGGCAGGCGGATCTCTGTGAGTTTGAGGCCAGCCTGGTCTACAGAGTGAGTTCCAGGACAACCTCCAAAGCTATACAGAGAAACCCTGTCTCAAAACAAACAAACAAACAAACAAACAAAAAGGCTTATCTGAATGATTCAAGATCATCACATTTGGGCTAGGGGCATGGCTCATTTGGTAGAGTGCTTGCCTAAAATGCATAAAGCCCCAGGTTAGATTCCCAGTATCATGGTGCTACATGTGATTCCAGCATTTGGGAGATAGAAACAGGAGGATCAGAAGTTCAAGGTCATCTTTGACTACATAGCAACTTTGAGCCTGTTTGAAATGTTCACCTTAAAGAAATGATCAATGATTCAAGAGCTAGATATGTTGAACATGACTTAGACATTACACAATGTACACATGCATACATTTATCAAAATATTACAGATACAATTTTGGTGTTTTTCTATCAATTGACTGTAACACAAAACAATTGTTCCAATGCTTTGAGATCTTACAGTGAATATGCACCATTTCTATAACTAAGAGTAACAATCTTTTAAAAAAGAAAAACAGCCTCAACTTCATTAAGGGTCTTGAAAATAGTATTAAAGATAACAAACATAAAATAAAATTTCTGAGATTAAGCAGGTCAAGAGCAAATGGCTATCTTACTATTCACAAATCACAAATTATAGAAGCTTTCTTAGAAACTACTCAGGAGGCAAGTGATTTGTGGCCACAAACCATTTCTTTAATCAAGTAAGGCACAAGCACTCTGCATGCAAACACTGCCTCTACCCATCCCTCTCAATTGCCCATTCTACATAAACACTGCTTCTTTCAATAACCGAATCAGGCAATTAGCTCTCTTGCTGAGAGGATGACAAGCTTCTAGTGTACCTGGGCCCACCTAACAAATTGGAAGCCTGTGCTCCCTAACACTCATTGTAAATACTATCTGAGGAACCAAATAGTTTATAATTTCCTAAGAATTCTTTTGTTGTTGTTGTTCTTTGTTTTGTTTTTCAAAACAGAGTTTCTCTGTGTAGCCCTGGCTGTCCTGGAATTGGCTCTGTAGACCAGGATGGCCTCAAACTCACAAAGTGCTGGGATTAAACGTGTGCATCACCAGAGCCCAGCCTAAAAATTCTTATTAAAGAGGCTTGAGTCCCACAAATGACTGGAATCTCTCAGACCCAGCTAATAAAAACCAAATGTTCTTCCCTTTAGGGCAAAATGCCTTTGAAACAAAAAACTTATCTCACAAGTTCTCCTTAGTTACAGCATTATTTCTGCCTAGAGACTAAGGTGTCTTACCCTGCTAAACCCAGGATGTATGATGGTTATTAGGACTACTATTCCTACTATCTCATAACCAATCCCCAATCACCGTTTGTCTTGAGTGGAAACAAAAGCTAGAAGTAAATCACCCTTCCTTAGTTATTTGTGGGCCTCTTTCTGACATCACTCTTGTTTCTACCATGCTTGACTTCTACTGAATAGAACGTGTGCCCTACTGCTTCCTTGTGACTGAACTCTACCGATTTTGGTAATTAGAAGTCTTACATCCCTCTACATTTCTCATCAAAACTACTCTCAGATGGAAGAAAGTTAGGTTCAAAGCTGTCCCAATGACAATATCCTTTCTCCTCTTTCATACTGGTTCATATTGTTTTTTTTTTTTTTTTAAAAAAAAAAAGCAAAATCTGCCAGGTGCTGACTTTAATCCCAGCACTCAGGAGGCAGAGGCAGTCGGATCTCTGTGAATTTGAGGCCAGCCTGGTCTACAGAGCGAGTTCCAGGACAGCCAGGGCTACACAGAGAAACCCTGTCTGGAAAATCTGAGTCCAAATCTAAACTTTTATAAAGTCTTTTTAAAAGTACTGATAACGTACACAACTGTGTCATTTGCTTATTAATCAACTGTTAAATCCACAGAAACTAATGCCTGTGATTAATATCACTAAACAAAGTTATTGCGAAAATTTGCTACAAACCCTCTGTAAGTCTTTTTTTTTTTTTTTTTTTTTTTTTCCCCCTAAGAATCCTGTCAATCTCTGGGAATTCCCAGCACCTGGGAAGTGGATGCAGGAGGGTAACAAGTTCAAGTCCAGTCTGACCTAAAAAGGTCACAGACTCAAAACAAACAAAAGAACCCATAAACACAGACATTGGTTTTAAGAAAATCTTGCAGAAATAAAAGGATTGAATTACAAAGACAAAAAGATACCCTGAAGGTTCTTTCCAATTCTAACACTGCAGATTGTTCTCGGTCTATAAATCACCCTTTACACCTTCAATAAAGGCTGACGCTCCTCCCACTTCTTTAATGGCAGAGGAAATTTAGTGCTTTATTGTTCAAGTCTTGTCCAGTCATCATTCATTGAACACTAGTAACCTCTGTTTCGTAATACCTCCTTACCACATTATCTCCTTATCAAACTCTGCCCCATCCAGGAGTCGCTGTTAACACAGGCATTAATTCTCTTCAAACATATCCTGTTGAGTGTATACAAATATCAGAAAGTGGCTGCCTCCCCTTGAGGGAAGGAAGTCTACAAGTTTCTAATTTCTCTCCAGTCCATTAAAAACGTTATGACATGTGAGGAAACCCTTTTACGTTTCAGCCATGTGATATTTAGTATTTTAAAGAAAGCATGACAGTTGTATACCTAGTATCTTACTGTGTATTTTCAGACAGAATTGGCAATATTTCCCAACAGCCCCCACCCCAGGATGCAAGGAAAGACAGGCAGGGGTTAGAGCACATACATTTTTTTTTTTTTAATTTAACACAACCAACTTCAAAACTACTTTAAGACATTCTCTTCTTCTCATAAACATAGAGCTCTTCTTATTCCTCGTAAATGAAATACCCCAGCTGTAAAATTATTTGTGAAAAATAGTTTTCTACAAAGGATACTGCAGCCCTTAGAACATTCCATTAGAACATTCTTCCAAATGCCACTGTGCCTTGAGTGCAAATATTCGATAAAGTAGGTTAAGCGAGCCAGGCAGATAGAACAAGCACTGACTTTTTGGGGGGGGCTTTGAACACTCCTTCTTCCAGCCTCAGCTTCCTTCCCACATGCTAGTATTACAGGTGTTTGCCACCACACCCTGCTGCAGTCACAGATTTTTATATTTCATTTTAATAACTCGCGATTTCTTCATCTTAACAGTTGCCAACCTCTGAAGAAATACCATGCCTACAAATGCTAAATTGTTGGGATTCCGGGAGGTCAGAATCTGATTTACTATTTAGTCAGAATATCTAGTGACTGAAAGGAACATCAGACAGAAAGCATCTCTAACACGTGACTGGCTTTGGACTTCCTTCTTCCTCACCTATTATCTCCTTGCTCCAACTGTTCAATTTCCCTGACACATTCTATACTACTCCAAAGTTGTCTCAATAGCCATCTTACACTGCTAGGGAAAACAGCAAATTCTTTCACGGCTCATAACAAATCAATATCCCCCTCCCCCTTTTTTTTGGAGACAATGTCTCTCAACATAGCCCCCAAAACTGTCCTCAAACTCACTATGTAGACCAGGCTGGACTGAACTCACAGAGATCCACCTGCTTCTGCTGGGATTAAAGGCCAGCCACACCAAGCCCAGACCACAAACTGACTTTTATCACACCCTCTCTCACATAATCATTTTTTGAAAACCAATCTTTTGAATCTTAATACCTTACACATTCAAGGGAGGTCAAGTCTTTTCTATGTACTCCCCATCTTAAGCCTCCATCAGCTCTTCCCCAGAGTCTCAATAACTCAACATGATCTGGAAAAAACCCCTCCATAGCACGGTGTTAACAGGCCTATCACAGCTACTGATTCAGCGGTCAGGTTAGTATCTGTGTTAATGCCAAAGCAGGGTCATCATCCTATCAAAACTGCAATAATCACACTCGCTCCTGCTAAGGGGTTAAAAACTACTATTCTTCCTGACACAAGATTTACAAATGTTAAAATCATCACAGCACTCTTTTCCAGCAGCGTCAAGTCTTGCATCTTTTGAAGAAGTTCCTCCTTAAAAGCACGTTTCAGTAGAGGAGTCAGTAGCGATAAATGAAAGGCTGGTTTAAAAAAATACTGTCAGGAAAACCAGGCGGGGTGGCACCCGGCATTAATCCCAGCACTTGGGAGGAAGAGGCTGGAGGATTTCTGTGAGTTCGAAGCCAGCCTGGTCTACAAGGCAGGGCAGCCAGGACTGTTACACAGAGAAACCATGTCTCAAAACAAACAAAATACTGTCAGGGAGTCAGAACTCTGTAAGGTATTTTAGAACTGCATGAATATGTTGATGATTCAACTTAAGTTAATTAGTATAAGGCCTCATGACAGTTTACCACTGGATTAAGCAATGCCCTCTACGATAGCTCTATTGCTTGGTGTAAGGGGCCACCTGAATCTAACTAACCTGGATGGTGGGATGGGGGTCTCACCAATCGTATAACAGGACAACTCTCAAGACACCCGAGGGGAGTTCCCTGCCAAGTCCACAGTCAAGGTTTTCCTGGTAAAGGAAGTTCAGAAGGTGGTAGGAAGAGGCTGCCTGGGTGTACTTCCACAACCGTACTGCCTACAACTTTCGGGGCTGCAAGACTCTACAGGAAGCATGTACATGAGGGGACCTGAGGAGGAACCCTGGAGAAGGTACTGCCGGGCTCTGAGGGAGTTCCTCTGCTTCCCATTGGGAGCGGCCTGCACTTTTTACAGGATCCACACATGGTTAAGACTGGGAGAGGAAACCCAGCTTCCAGAGACCGGGAGGGCCCTTCAGAAAGAACAGCAAAGGCAGGGGTGCTCCGCATAGCCGAGGAGCCGGGCAGACTTAGGGAGTCCTGCGTGCCTGTGGAGCCCATCGAGACCGGGGAACCGGGCAGAACACGGGAACACCGCACACCTAAGAAGCCGGGAAGATCTGGGGAGTCCTGCATGGTTGGGAGCCCCTCATCGCTGGGGAGGCGAAGACCCGCAGGGCTGGGGAGCCTCGAGTAACTGGGGAGCCCCACATGGATGCTGAGTCCCGCGCTGCCCTTGAGTCTCCCTCCCGCTCAGGGGGAGGCCCAGTCCATGCCCGGTCCCGGGGGCCAGCGCACCTGAGCCGCGCCTAGCCGCCAGCCGGCCGCTGAGACCCGCCCGCGCGGCTGCCCGTCCGGCCCGGCCCGGCCCGGGCTTCGGCTCGCGGGGTCCCGGCCCACTGCCCCGACCCCGCCCGGCTTCTTGATCCCGTCGTACCTGGCCGGCAGCCGCGGCGGTGGCGGTGCTGCTCCTCACGTACCCGTTCCTCACCTCCCCGTTCTTCACGCAGCCGTTCGCCCGCAGCGGGCGGCGGCAGCAGCAGCCTCCGGGCTCCGGCCGCATCGTCCCGGCAGCACCCGGCAGCAGGGCAGGCTCTGGAGGCGGCTGCGGCGCCAACTCCCGCTCCGCACCGCACCCACCTCCCCGAAACCGGAAATGGCTGCAGCGCCGCTGCCAATTCCCGGTCCGGCCGTCACGCGAGGGCGGGGCCAGCGGAGAAAACTAAGCTCGCCGAAGCCCGGCGGCCGGAGGGAACACGGGGCGGAGCCTGATGGAGTCTCTGGCCAATCCAAAGGCGAGAGAGGCGGGCCTCATGCTGCTTCTGGCCAATCAAGGGCGAGAGGAATGCGGCTTGCCGGCGTCAAGGGGGCTTCTTCAGAGGAACTCGAGAGCTGGGCACTTGATTGGAGCCCTAGCCAGGTCGTAGATGGAGATTTGCTGCCTAATGGTCCAGACTTGAAAAGGAGGCGGAGCCCGGAAAGAAGTAGCCAATTAGCGTGTGGAGAAAGCAACAGGGGCTGAGCCCATCTCCAAGAGCTGGTTCCCGGTTCTCCGGCACAGGTGGTGGTTGCCCTCTGTGCCCTTCCTCCCTAGAGGTTCTCGGATTGAATCCAAGCCCGAGACAGGCAGCTCCCTGATTTCATTAGCAAATTCCTCTGTGGGTGTTAATAGAATAGGCTTTTTGACTGTCTCTCGCCGTTCTTCACTGTGCGCTACGCGAACGTCTCACGTGCTCTTCACTTGTTCCTATCCGGGCTTTCCCTATAACAGTTTCCTTTGAAGACTTTCCTTGAAAGTCAGGAGACCTGATCTATTTCCAGATCTTCTGATAACCGGAACTGAAACTTGAGAGACTAACTACTTCAAGGAGCCGACTTCTTTTAAAATTCTTTCTGCTTCATAGACTCATTTGCAAGAATTACATAAGTAAAGCGTTGAGTACCTATCAAAATACCTAATCCGGACCAGTAGCAAAAGAAAGGAAATTGATCGACATCACAGCGACCTTTAGTTACCCATAAAAAAAAATTTAGTGTCATAATTAGAGTATGACTCAGTCTAGGGTTGAATCCTTGCTGCCTCACCTACTAGCTGAGTGACCTCTATGTGTCTTCCTCTGCTCTGGGGGATAATAACAGTTGCCATAAGAGAATCTAATGAGTTAATGCATGCGATGTATTTTGTACAGAACCTAGCAATTAGTAAGTATATCATTAAGTGCTGGTTATTATTAATTGCTGAATGCATCTGTGTGAATCCCAACATCACACAGCCCCTACTCCCCTGGAGCTTTAGAAATGAGTTGGCAACATGTTTGTTTTGCTTGATTTAGGAGAGGACCAGTTGAACAGAAAGTGGAGAGAGCACAAAACTACTCTTGAGTCACAAGCATTGTGATCTCAAAGTGAACAAGAGAATCAAAAAGAACTATATGGGGCCTGGAGGGATGATTTAGCAGTTAAGAGCACTCACTGCTCATAAGGAGGACCTGGATTTGGTTCCTAGCACCCACGCAGTGGCTCACAACTATCTGGAAGTCCAGTGTCAAAAGATCCAAAGCCTTACTCTGATTTCTGAGGGCACCAGGCACAAACTTGGTGCACAGACATACATGCAGGCAAAGCACTCACAGACATAAAATAAATAAATCTCCTTTTAAAAAGTTGGGTTTTTTGTTTTTCTTTTAAAGCTCTGGATGCCTTTAAACCAAGCATGGTAATGCATGGGTGTAATGCCTGCACTCGTGAGTGGAGACAAGAGGATCCGGAGTTCAAGATAATCTTTGGCTATAAAACCAGTCCCGGGCCTGGTGGTGGTGGTGCACGCCTTTAATCCCAGCACTCGGGAGGCAGAGCCAGGCGGATCTCTGTGAGTTCGAGGCCAGCCTGGGCTACCAAGTGAGTTCCAGGAGAGGCACAAAGCTACACAGAGAAACCCTGTCTCGAAAAACCAAAACCAAAAACAAAAACAAAACAAAACAAAACAAAAAAACAAACAAACAAACAGTTCTGGGCCAGCCTGGGATATTCGAGTCCCTGTCTTAAAGATGAGGGGGTGGGGGTGGGTAATCAATGAAAGACTGATGGGAAAAACATGAAAAGTTGAGACCATATTCTGAGCATGTACTTAAAAACCCAGTGCTGGGGACGCAGAGACAGGAGGATTCCTAGCATTATCCGTCCAGCCAGTCTAACTGAATTAGTGAGCTCCAAGTTCAAAGACTCTGTCTCAAAATTAAGGTAGAAAGGAAGTGAGGAAGACACCCAGCCTTGACATCTGACTCTCGTGCACATAAACACATACACACACAAAGAAGTGTATGCCTCATGAAGTTTACATTCCATTGAGAGACAAGATATAGGGCTGGAGAGATGGCTCTGTGTTTAAGAGTGCTGGGTGCTCTTCCAGAAGATGGCGATTTGAGTACCTGAACCCACCTGGCTGATTATAAGCATCTATATAGGTGATCCGATGCCCTGCAAAGACATACATGCAGGCAAAACACTCACACATAAAAATAAAAAATGATGCTTTGCTGGGTGGTACTGGCATATGCCTTTAATCCCAGCAGTTGGAAGGCAGAGACAAGTAGATCGCTGTGAGTTTGAGGCCAGCCTGGTCTATAGAGTGAGTTCCAGGGCTATTACACAGAAAAACCCTGTCTCAAAAAACCAGAAAGCAAAACAAAAAATTCTTTTAAAAGGATATGCCCATATAAAGGAAAATTTTAAGGCGAAGTTAAATAAAATAAAAAGGCAAACTTAGAAGAAGAGGAAGTAGAGGAAGGAGGAAGAGAAGGAGGAGGAGGAAAAAAGGAGAAGAAGGAGAAATAGGCAATAGGAGTTTCAAAGTGGGACAGTGGATGACAACAACAAATCAAATTACCATAGGCAGTGGAGGTATTCAGGGCAGAAATCTGGTTGAAAAAAGGGGCCAAGAGATTTGATTGATACTTAGATAGTGGGCTGAGAGAATGTGGAAAAGGCTTGGATGAAAGATATGCAATTAGCTAGACCTTGAAGTGGGACTTTAAACTGGCTCTGAATGTGCGGAGGAGTTTGTTCTGGAGGGAAGGACCCATGGCAGCACATGTGCAGAGTTGGGCCCAGCAGAGCCTGGCCTGGATCCTCGGAAGAGCCTGTCTCTTCCTCCTGAGGACAAGACACCACTAACTCCTTATCTTGTTCTGCCACTTACGCACCACTTGTGGCCTTAAAGGAGTCATCACACACACACACACAGCCCTGATTTCCTCACTTTGCCACTTGAGGTTAATTCCTGTACTTCTTCCCTTGCCAGACTGTTGTGTGCATCCATGATATAACACACAAATGATCTGATTACTCAATAGGCTATTGCTAAATCACAGAAAGGATACCTCAGTAGGAAACACCCTGGGCTCCACAAAGGCAGGAAAACAGTCCCTTCCAGATAAATAAGCTATCTCCTTCTCCTCATTTTATAGAACTTATATATGCAAAGTCTCATGCAAGGTACCAAAACACACCCTCCTTGTCTTCCAAGACGTCTCAAGCCACTTCAACTGGGAAGCTTTTCTGGAAGTTCATCATCCTCTATAAAATTAGACAGCCTGCATCACATGGCTTTGGAATTCTCTGAGAGGGAGTGATTACAAACAAGA
Source organism: Peromyscus eremicus (assembly GCF_949786415.1). NCBI lineage: Eukaryota > Metazoa > Chordata > Mammalia > Rodentia > Cricetidae > Peromyscus > Peromyscus eremicus. The sequence goes on from NW_026735416.1 coordinate 14,596, forward strand.
ACTCAGTTGTCAAATACGGGAGAGTTGAAGACCCAGCTCCAGCAACGTACAAACCTCGTGACTTAGCAAAGCAGTCTAATTCTCTGTGACTCAGTTCCTACATGTGCTAAATAGAACACATGAGCTGAGCTGGGAAAATTAACTCTAGGCCCAGGGATTCAGCACCTTCTTTTGCTTCCACAGGCACCTGTGTGGTGGGGGAACGCGCGCGCACACACACACACACACACACACACACATCAAAATACAAATACATTTTAAAAAAAGAATTTTATTTCACAAATAAAATTGTAAGGTGGCCTAATGAAGTATACCGTTTAAATTTAGGGATGGGAAGAGTGCTAATACAGGAAGATTCGAGGTTACAAATATTCTGAATACAGCTCATTTGTTGTTTTTAATATCCTTGTTTGAGATGTCTTTAGGAAAACCTGCATTATCTCCGCAGGCAATTCTATCTTAACTGTTCATCAACAAGAAAAACAAATTAGGTTGCAGAGAAAGGGTCATTTTTTACCTTCTCATGTCTCTTAATTTTCCCTGTATTTCTATCCTGTCTCATCAGTGAGACTGCAAAAGACTCCCAGGGCAGAAAGGACACTTTAGAAGTCAGCTACTTCTGTATAAAACAAAATAAAAAACACGAAGATGGACAGCTCAGAGCTAGGATGCAACCTTGACGTTAAGGGCTTTTTGAGCACTCCCTTTCCAGGCCCTCCATGCTCCGTTCATTCATTGTTCTGTTTGGACATTCATTCAATAAATACTGCTTTGCTAGCTATCCTATTAGATATCACAATGATAGGAAGGAAGAGCAAGGTCGCTACCCTCAGCAAACTTTCAGGGTGTGTGTGTGTGTGTGTGTGTGTGTGTGTGTGTGTGTGTATGTGCTGGTGGACATGTGTATGGAGGCCAGAGGGTAACTTTGGGTGTCATCTTCAGGAACACTCTCCACCTCCTTTAAGGTAGGGTCTTCCCTTTTTTGTTTGTTGTTGTTGTTTGTCTTGTTTTGTTTTTTCGAGACAGGGTTTCTCTGTGTAGCCCTGGCTGTCCTGGAACTCACTCTGTAGACCACACTAGCTTCAAACTCGGAGATCTGCCTGCCTCTGCCTCCCAAGTGCTGGGATTAAAGGTGTATGCCACCATGCCCAGCAAAAGATCACCAATTAGGCTAGGCAGGCTGGTCATTGAACCTGATGAATCCTCCTGTCTATATAGTCCCAGCTTCCCAGTGCTGGCATTACAAGGGCTCACCACTGTGCTGGGTATTCTGAGAGAATTCTGAAGAAAGAACTGTTTGTCACACTTGCCAGTAAACTGAGATATCTCCCCAGCCCTCCTCCCTCCCTCCCTCCCTCCCTTCCTTCCTTCCCTTCTTCTTCTTCTTCTTCTTCTTCTTCTTCTTCTTCTTCTTCTTCTTCTTCTTCTTCTTCTTCTCTCTCTCTCTCTCTCTCTCTCTCTCTCTCTCTCTCTCTCTCTCTCAAAAAATACTGTGTTACCCAGCCCAATCAGGCCTTGAATTCACTTGATAACCCAAGATTTTTATAGTCAAAGATGACCTTGAACTCCTGACCCTCCTGCCTCCCCATCTGCTGGAAATACAGGGCTACAACACCATGTCTGTCTTCAGACTTGATTTGCAAGGGATGGGCTGGCCATTTCCCATTCATTTATCCCTACTCTAATATAATACAGCCAAGGAAAGAGACGACTGTTCTCCCTGGATTTCTGTCCCCGCTCTCAGTACCATTTTTGCATCTCTCAAAGCAGGACAAGCATCTCTGTGCCTTCTTCTGGTCTCCATAAGTGCATCATTATGAGGAGGATTGTTCTGTGTAAAGGAATTATTGCATGTAAATATGAGGCTTTAGGAAGAATAAATGGCTCCTGATTACACACCTAGAGGGTGCCCACTGCGTATGCAGTAGAGTGATTTTAGTCTGTATCTTATAAAGCATTGACAATAGGAATTCTGAGGTCAGAGATGAGCTCCGGGGATGAGCCAGAGCTTGCCTCAATGACAAGTCCCTGCTTTTGTGTTTCTTTGCTCTAGAAGCACCTCAGAGCTTCTGATCCAACCACCACACCCCAAGCTGCCACCCTGAGCTTCCTGTGGGCACTCAGCCAGCTAAATGTTGCAACCATCTGAGTTCAGCTTCAGGAAGTGGACTTTTGCTTCTGGCTCCAGGGATTCTGAGGAGCGAGTTTTGAAACTGTATTCAAACTGGATGAAGCAGAGGAGAGATTTATTATTGGCTCATCTCACCAGACTGGATCCAGGTGTCCTTATAATGACACTGGGAATACGTTCCCACCCTTGGTTTGGCATATGTTTGGGGGTGCTTTCTCTTCTTGCTATGATTTAAAAAAAAAAAAAAAACTGACCAAAACCAACTTGGGGAGGAAAGGGTTTATTTCATCTTCACACTTTTAGGTACCAGTCCATCTCTGAAGGAAGTCAGGAGAGGAACTCGAGGCAGGAAACTGATGTAGGCAGCAAGTGGAACCGAAGCAGAGCCCATGGAAGAACACCACTTACTGGCTCACTCTCCGTGGCTCGCTCAGCTGGCTTTCTTTTACAGCCCAGGAGTGCTTGCGCAGAAGTGGCACTCCCCATAGTCGGCTGGGATGTCTTCATCAATCATTAGTCAAGAAAATGTCCCACAAGGCCGTCTGTCCTAACAGGCCAGTCTGATAGAGAACCGCAATTGAGGTTCTCTCTTCCCAGGCGATTCTAGTGGATGTTAAAAACTAACCAACACAGGCTCCCTTTCTGTTTTCTTTTACCTTAAAATGGCATGACTCCTGGAAAGTCTGTTTCCTTAGCACGACCTTGAGACTTGAAAGCCCCCAGAGGCTGCAGTTTCCAGCTCAATGTCAGAGCACTTGTCTAGCCTGTGGAGACCCTGGGTTCCAACTCAGCGTCACAAAATTAAACAGAGCAAAGCAAAACAAGCCAACAACTTACCTTTCTCTGCTAAGACTGGACCTGGAGTGAATAGGCACGGCACCCCACGTGCAGAACCACACTGGCAAGGTCCTGACTGTCCTTGAGGCCTCAGCTCACCTCAGTCCCCACTGCCTGACGTGGCCTGCTTGAACTGCTGTTATTCATCCATCGGTCTGCTCGGAGCTGGTCCTGCACCTTGACTCCATAGTCCTGTGGCTCGGCAGCTCCACTCAAGCCTGTGGTCCAGGCTTAATCCCATGATGCTACAGCATCACTGGGTACCTCCAGCAGCTGTACAGCCTTGGCATCTTTTCTCGCCACTGCAGTGAGTCTCTGCATCTTTCCCTCTACCTCTTTGAACTCACTGAAATCTGTCATGGCCTGTTTAACTCTTTTGTAGTCATTCTGTAGCCCCCCCCTCTCTCTCGTGTGTGTGTGTGTGTGTGTGTGTGTGTGTGTGTGTGTGTGTGTGTAGTTACCATTAAATGTGTGATCTGAGCACCAATATTAGTAATCACGATCAGAATAGAAGAACTTGTGTGGTGATATTTTAATTCTGCTGAAATGTGATTTTATTCGTATGTTAATAAATAAAGTTTGCCTGGAGAGCAGAGGTCATGATCGAGCCAGGAACAGAATTCAGGTGGTGGTATTCCATGTCCTTAATCCGATCGTATGGCAAGCAGAGTCTCTGTGTAGTCAAGGACACAGCCAAGCGTGGTGACACGAACCTTTAATCCCAGTACCAACCATAGACACCTGGAGGTCTGTATAGACAGGCAGTGATGAGGAAGTCATGTGGTTGGGTTTAGAGTCAATGAGAAGGCAGAACAGAAAGGCAATAAAAAGGCAAGTCAGACTGGAAGAAACGCTCTCTCAGGGGAAGCGAAGGCAGCGAGCGGTAAGCTAAAGGCTCTGATCTCTGGGGCTTTTAACTCTGTATTTGGCTCTGTGTTTCTTATTTAATAAGACTGTTTAAAAATTTGTCTACAAACCTGTGTTTGCCAGTACCCAGCTATCAAGGGAAATTAAGACCACGTGGTTGATGGAAGCCAATGAAACCATTGTAGCTTATGAGTTTATTATTATTCAATAAACTCTGACATTGTGGAAAGACACAACATGTCCACCTACGTTTCCGGAACAGAATGTTCACAGCATCAGTGTGAGTCTTGTACCTATGTCTATACCACCAATTTGAGGTCAGTGGTTGCCAAATCGGAAGGGATGAGAGAGTGGCAATGTCACAAAAAAAGAATGCTGGATGGGTACAAACAACAGATAACCCTTAATATTGACCCTGTTGGAGGTGGGCATATAGTAAGAGGCAGGAAGTAGGGAAGCCTAGGAGACCTCAGCATTTTTCATTGCTGTTACAGACAGCACTAGTTATAGACTGTTTCTTGCCCAGTTCTTGAAAATCTATTCCAAGCTTGCTGTATGGTGGCTTTCTGCATTCATTTAATTCGCTGAGGATACCATCTTCATCTTTATCAAATCATTATCATAAAGCAATTAATAGAAATCTGCTGTGGGTGTGACTGTATAAGAAAGGCAGAAACACTGGCAGGATCCGCCGAGAGTTCACGCTGTGAAAATTACCCTGATAGGGGCTACGTAGGTGCTCCATTAGGAGGACTTGTTACTTTAGTAGAGGACCCAGGTTCAGTTCCCAGGGCCTACATGACAACCCACAACTCTCCGCAACTTTAGTCCCAGGGAATCCTCCACCCTCTTCTGACCCATGAGGGAACAAAGAATGTATGTGCTGTGCTACACATACACACATGTAGTCATACACATAAAAACAAACAAATCTTTTAAAACAGCATTCGTGGTGACATAGGACTTGTACACAGCCATACTGCCTCCAAGAATGCCATGCGTTGTCAATTTAAAGTGCCAGAGAGGTGGGCGTGCAGCTCTCTGGTAGAGCAGGCATTTAGCATGCCTGAGGCCCTGGGTTCAATTCCCAGCATACAAAAACTTTCTTTTAAGCTAAAATGAAAAAAAAAAAAAAAAGAATTGTATTCTATGTGAAGGAAATCTCAAGAGGGTATCCTAAAAATGTTTTAAAATAAAAACAACAAGAAACCACAGCTTCTCTCTGCTTCCAGGTCCACGGAGAGGTGAGCTAGCAATCCCGTGCTTCTGTGACCAACCTTGAGCCACGCCAGCTACCACGCCGTCCCTCACAAGATGGACTGTACGCACAACGAGACGAAACAAATTTTTCCTCCCTTGGAAAAAAGGAAAGCCACAAGGAAGGAATGTTCTTCCTAGGCAATGTGCTGTGTGTATCTCCTGGGATGGTGGAATTTCCCTGTAAGAGAAGCCTAGCTAGCCAGGCCTGTAATCTCAGAAATAGGGAGGTGGAGGCAGATCCCTCAGGAGTTCAAGGGATCCTCAGGGCCAGCCTGGGCAACATGGGACTCTAGCTCAAAAAGTAAAGGAATAGAGCGATAAAAACCAGCCAGGAAGCGTAGTTTAAAGGCAAAGGTGCTGTTTCTCTGCACCTCATTATAGAACCTTTCAAAGATATTCCCTCCTCCCCCTCGAGCGCTACCCTGACTTAGTAACAGTACGTTCTGGACAAGATAATCTAACTTCCTTTGAAATCATCTTGTTGGGATTTTTCTCCCTCCTTCAAGACATTCCTTTCTCCTCCTCCTCCTCCTCCTCCCTCCTTCTTCTTGTATTGCCCCATACCCAGTCATTTCTGGCCTCTAGTGTCTGGAGGAACTTTGCTGACCTGTCTCAAAGAGTGTTATTCTCTTGTTTATGCTCCCAGGATGCCCCAAATCCTTCAGCAAAGGTTTTCTCAGTTGGTTTTCTAGAAAACACAGGAATTAGATGAGGGAGTGAGAGTGCCACGGGGAAGTCCAGAAGGTTTAACAATGAAAGACACTTGCTTGCATCAGCTTTAAGACCTTGATGGTGGACTAGGCTCGGCTCAGCAGGTGAAGGTATTTACTGCCAACTCTGAGTTCAGTTTCCAGGACACACATGGGTAGAGAGAACTGACTCCCACATTTTATTCTCTGGACTCCACAAACATTCCATGGCACACACAAACACACAGACACAGACACAAACACAGACACAGACACACACACAAATACTTTTCCTTTTCTTTTTTAATATTCATTTCTTTTGCTGGGCAATAGTGGTACACGCCTTTAATCCCAGCACTTGGGAGGCAGAGCCAGGTGAATCTTTGTGAGTTCGAGTCCAGCCTGGTCTACAAAGTGAGATCCAGGACAGGCTCCAAAGCTACACAGAGAAACCCTGTCTCCAAAAAACCATATATATATATATATATATATATATATATATATTCATTTATTTTATGTATATGAGTGACCTGTCTTCACACACACCAGAAGAAGGAATCAGTTCCCATTACAGAAGGTTGTGAGCCACCACACAAGTGGTTGCTGGGAGTTGAACTCAGGACCTCTAGAAGAGCAGCCAGTGTGCTCTTAACTGCTGAGCCATTCTCCAGCCCCCACAAACACTTTTCAAAAGCCCCTGAGCTTTTAATATTTCCAGTATGCTACAATTTTATATCATTAACAGCTTCTAAAGTGCTTGTGTTAAGCTTCAAGAACACAGTTTCATGTTACCCAACTACACTTTCCCACGCGACCACTCTGCCTGTTTTCCCCCTAGTACCTCTTGTTCTTGCTTCTCTGGTTAGGAGTCATATATTAAAGGTGAGTTGAGGATTGCTCAGGTACAGAACAGGGGTATGATTGACTCACTCATGGCTCAGGGAAGGAAACCTGTTCTCTCTAAGAGGTGTGGCAGGTAAATGTTGAGGCTCACATGAACCGAAGGCATTTAGCTACCACAGGAAAACCACTGAGGAAAGCCACCACCCGGAAGTGGGCCCAGCAGCTGTTGCGTGCTGTTTCCCGGAAAGATGTGAACAAGAGCCTATTCCCTAGACAGGACACCAAGCACCAGCCACGTGAGCGAATACTGTCAAGTCTAACTTAGTGAACAGTGAGTTTACTGGGGTATCGCACAGAAACATCAGGTGACTCAAGGGAGCTGAATCACAGAAAGCTCAGCCCAGCACAGGTGACAGCCCAGAGACGCTGCCCCCACACAACTCAAAGGCAGTATCACTGGACGGCTTCCCCCTTTACCAGCTATTCACCTTATAGAACCTTCACGGAAGGGTCTTGCGAAACTGGTAAATTTCTCAGTTCCCTGAGCTTTGTAAGTTTTGCTAGCTTCCTGAGAGGTGTGAGCCTCCTGCCTGTCTCCAGTGGGGACTGTTCCAATAAGAAGGGAATGCTTACAGGATGGGCACTCACTGACAGGTGGAGAGGAATGCTGTGATTGAATGATGTCTTCAGTGTGCATTAAACATGCATGCCAGCTTGGCTGTACTGTGTGTGTGTGTTTGTGTGTGTGTGTGTGTGTGTGTGTGTGTGTGTATGGTGATACTTATTTGTGCTGAAATGTGATTTTATTTGTATGTTAATAAATAAAGTTACCTGGGGGTCAGAGCTAATAGCATGCCATTTAGCAGAAGTTTGGCAGTGGCAGCACATGCCCTTAATCCCAATCAAATGGCAGGCAAATCTCTGTGTGTTCAAGGACATAGCCAGCTTGGAAACGCATGCCTTTAATCTCAATACCAACCATAGAGACCTGGAGGTCTGTATAGACAGGCAGTGACGAGGAGGTCATGTGGTTGGGTTTATAACCAATGAGAAGGGAGAACAGAAAGTCAATAAAAAGACAGACACACAGGAAGTAGGTCTCTTTTGGAGGGGAAGGATGACAGCAAGGGGTAAGAAGACGGTCTTGGTCTTAACTCTTGGCTGCTGCTCTGACCTCTTGGGCTTTTAACTCTGCATTTGGCTCTGTGTTTCTTATTTAAAAAAACCGTTCAGAATTACATCTACGTGTGTTTGTGTGTGCATGAAATTGGGACTGAAACCACACGACTATTATAATCATTCCACAGAATCCTTTTGTGTTTTTAATGAGACAGGATGTAATGTAGCCCAGGCTGCCCTCAAAATCACTATGTAGTCAAGGATGACCCTGAACAGCTTATTCTCCTGTCTCTACCTTCCAAATGCTGGGATTACAAGCATAGGCCACCGTTCTCAGTGCTAAGGATAGAACTCAGGCTCTGTGTATGCTAAGAGGAAAAAAACTACTGAACTATGTCCCTAGTTCATCAAAATCTTTTTAATAATATTATGGAGGTCTAATGAGGGGCTGGAGTGATGGCTCAGCAGTTAAGCAGTCTAATGAATCTTAAGTAAACTGAAAATATTCAAATGCATAATTTGATGAGTTTTGATATATGTATACTACTTGTGTCCAAGGTGGATATTATGTCCTAGGTGGTTACATGTGTCCAGGGATGATGTTAGTGGTGCATGTCTGTGTACTCACATGTGATTATGAATATGCCGGTGTGCCCATGTGTCAATGTGCACTTGTGCAGAAGCTGGAGAAGGATGTTTCTCCTCTTCCTCTCTCCTCATTCCTCTGAGATAGGTTATCTCACTAAACCTGAAGCTTGCCCTTTGGGCTAGGCTGGGTAGCCTGACAGCTCCTAGGCCAGTCTGTCTCCGTGCCTCAAAGCTGGGGTTACAGATATGGAGGTCATGCTTGACTTTTATGGGGGGATGAGGACTTAGTCCTCAGGCTTATACAGCAAGTGCTCTTATCTCCTAAGTCGTATCGCAGACCCCTGGGTGTTTCTCAGTCCAGTTCAAGTTGACAGTCCAAATTCACTACCACACATTCGGTTGTCATGTACTCATGTGGGATTATTTCCTTTTGTTGCTCTGAGATAGTCTCACTATGTAGCTCAGGTTAGCCTAGAACTCAAAATCCTCCTGCCTCAGCCTCCCGAGCACTGGGATTATCAACATAAATGACCTAAGGTGGAATTATTTCTCTTTCTCTCTCTCTCTTTGAGACAGGGTTTCTCAGTGTAGTCCTGGCTGTCCTGAAACCCACAAAACCTTGAGGTTCTGTTGTGGATAATTGGCTTTCCACTTTTAAGAATTCCCCATGTTTTAATGATGCAACTATTTAGAATTGCAATTAAAACCTAATAACAGAGGAACTACAAGCTTGCTTTAATAACTAAAACAATTAACTACATACAACATATTAACAAAGTACAAAAACCACATAATCATTTTAATAGACACAAAAAAGTATTTAGCAAAATCTAACTTTTTTTTAATGATAAAACATTAGATACACTAGGAAAAGCCAGAGTTTCATCAACCCCATAAAGGGCATTTATAAAACACATACAGCTAGACTTAATCTAGTGGTGAAAGTCTGGATTTTTTTTCTCCAAGATCACAAACATGATAGGAAGGTCACCTGTCACCCCTTGTATTCCACATTTGTGCTGCAGCTTCTAGCCAGGGCAATTAAAAAGAAAGGTTAACTAAAGGGCTTCCGGGCATGGTGGTGAATGCCTGTAATTCCCCACTGAGGCTGAGGCGCAAGGGTTTGTGAATTCAGAACAGCCTGGGCTGTAGAATAAGACTCTCTCAACAAAACAAAAGAAACAAACAAAATCCCCCCCAACAACAACAACAACAAAAAACAAAACAGACAGACAGCACAGTGAGATGCTGCCTCAAATGCGTTAGGATGGCTGAAATAAAGAGATAGACAGTAATAAGTCTGTACATTGTTGGTGGGATTATAAAATGCAGCAGCAACTTTGAGAATAGTTGTCCAACTCCTTAAAGGGTGAAACAGCGCCATCATATAATCCTGTTATTCAGTTCCTATGTCTCCACCCAGGAGAAACTAAATATGTCAACACGAAAACATGTATACTAATACTTATAATCATTCACAATAGTTAATGTGGAGATACAGCCCAAATATCTACCAACTGATGGATGGATTTTAAAAAGGGTTAGTGTTCATAAAACAGAATATTATTCAACAATAAAAAGGAATGAGATACTGATACATGATACAGGATACAAGAAACTCCAAAGCACTGGGCTAAGGAAAAGACAAACACATGCTTCTAAAAATGGCCAAGGCAGAAGGCACAGGAGTGATGTCATTGACCCGAGTGAGGATAGAGTGTGAGGTGGGTACAAAGGGAGAGAGGCAGGCCAGGAAATGACTGTTCGTGTGTACAAAGTTTGGGTAAAACTGTCCCAAAATTAAGTTGTGGGGATGGTTGAGAAACTGAAAAAAAAAAAAAAAAAAAAAAAAAAAACACTGCATTCTATACTATGTGTTTTATGGTATATTAAGTTCTTTTTTAAAATTTTCTATCTTTATTTTTATTGAATCAATGCTTTTGCCTTCATGCATGTCTGCTTACCATGTATGTGCCTGGTCCTTGTGGAGGTCAGAAGAGGGCATCAGATCCTCTGGAACAAGAGTTACAGAAGGCTGTGAGCCACTCTGTGGGTGGGTGCTGGGAATCGAACCCAGGTATTCTGCTAGAGCACACAGTGCTCTTAACCACTGAGCCGTCTCTCCAAGCCCCTCTGGAAAGTTCTTAATTTAAAAAACAAAAACAAAAACAAAAAAAGAAAAAAACTAAGATGCCATATTTTAAAACACACAACACACACACACAGAGAGAGAGAGAGAGAGAGAGAGAGAGAGAGAGAGAGAGAGAGAGAGAGAGAGACTTTGTTTTTAACCTTTAAAAACCCCACCACTTTTTTGTTTGTCTTGAGATTGAGTCTCTTTGTAGCCTAGGGTGGCCTTGTAGAGGAGGGTGAGCTTGAATTGCTGCTCTACCTGTGTCCATCTCCTGAGCGCTGAGATTACAAGTGTAGTCTACCATGCCCATTAGTTTTTGTTTGTTTGCATATATTGCATCTGTAATTACATCTGTAATCCCAGCACTAGGGAAGTTGAGGCAGGAGGTTCACAGACAGTCGTTGCTACATGGGAAATCTTGTTGGAGCCAATGAGGGAGGGAGAAAGGAAATGAGAAAATTATGATGTTCCTTTAAGAACTGTTAGTTTATTCACCTCAAAAAGATTTTTATTTTTACCTGTGTGTGTGTGTGTGTGTGTGTGTGTGTGTGTTGTTTGCACATGTGTGCTGATGGAGGCCAGAAAGGGCGTTGGATTCCCACCCACAGGAAAAGCTTAAATCTATAGCCCACATGCTGCTCTCCCACTGTCCTGGTGGAGAGAAAGAAAGGCAGGAACCAGATCCCCAAGCTATTGACATCACCCTTCCCTGGTGGGCAAACGTGTGCAGAGATCAGGACCCGCCTCAATCTATAAGAGGAGAAGGTTTGGGGCTGAGACCTGAAGTGATTAGGATCACCTGAAGTGAAGGATGCATTTCCTCCCACATACTCTTCTGTCCTCCTCCACATCCCTTTTTAGGGATCAGAGTCTCAGCTATTTCAAGTTGGCCTCAGACTGCTAAGTAGATGGAGATGGCCTTGAATGCCTGATTATCCTGCCTTCCCAGTGTGGAGATTACAGGCTGGCACAACTATGACTGGTTATGTAGTGCCAAGGATCAAACCCAGGGCTCCATTTATGCTCTACAGACTAAGCTACAACCCCAGCTCTCCACTCTACTCCACTTCTCTTTCTCTCTTCTTTTTTTTAATTTTATTTTTCGACACAGGGTTTCTCTGTGAAACAGTCTGGCTGTCCTGGAACTCGCTCTGTAGACCAGGCTGGCCTCTAACTCACAGAGATCCTCCTGCCTCTGCCTCCCAAGTGCTGGGATCAAAGGTGTGCCCCACCACACCTATCTTATTTTTTCCTTTCTCTTTCCTCTTCTTCTTCCCTTTCTTCCCCCTCCCCCTTTAAGATAGGCTCTCATACCTCGATTTGGGGGATGTGGGGATGCGGGGTGGCTTGGGAAAGAGGGCTGGGGGCTGGAAGGAGGGAGGAGGGGGGGTCTGTGGATAGTATGTGGAGTGAGTAGAAAATTTCTTAATAAAGAAAAATGAAAGAAAAAAAAGATACGCTCTCATGTAGCCCACACTGGCCTGGATCCTCCTGCCTCTACCTCCCAAGCACTGGAGATACAATGTAAGCTTTCCTGCCCATTTTTAAAAAACAGAGATAAAGTCTCCCTGTAATGCCCAGCCTGACTCTGAGCTTATGGACTAAATCTAGCCCCCTCCTTTGGTCATCGGGGAGTAGCTGGAGGTAGGGGTGCAGCCGGAGGTATGGGTGCACGTGGCTTTGGGAAGGCTTTCTCCTTTAGAGAACAAAGGTTGGGGAAGGTGTGGCCGACACTGTTTTCCTAGTTAACACCAGCTTCCCCCCCCCCCCCGCCCCACTTCTGTTTGGGTACAGGGAGGAAACCCTTGATCTCAGAGCAGAGTCTTGCCAGTCATGATTCATAACTGGGCTAAGGTAGTAACAGAAATCCAATTCACCTTCGCCACACCTTCACCTTTCCAACCTTCCTGGTGTGATGTCAGGGACCCAGATCTAGACACAGCTGGCTCCTGCGGGGCCTCTGGGAGAGATTTGTCTTCACCAACAAAGACTGAGCCCTTTCATTCTGGTGCCTTCCCTTCTTACTTGATGCTGTGATTGTGAGGACAAGATGTCTGGAGTCACGGGAGCTATACTGAGACCGTGAGACAACAAGCAGGATGATAAATCAACCTGTTGAATGCCAACTGACAGAAAGAGCCTTGGTCCTCAGTGACGTAGCTGAAGTAAACTCTGGCTCCGCCCTCTTCCGTCCTTCCTAAGGAAACAGCTTGTCCTGGGGATGTAAGTCACCATTTAGGTTCTCTGTCTCTGTCTCTCTCTGTCTCTGTCTGTCTGTCTGTCTCTCTCTCTCTCTCTGAGACAAGGTTTCTCTGTGTAGCCTTGGTTGTCCTAGAACTCCCTTTGTAAACCAGACAGGCCTTGAACTCACAGAGATCCACCTGCCTCTGCCTCCTGAGTGCTGGGATTAAAAGTGTGAGCCACCACTGCCCAGCTAGGTTGTCCCTGATTTTCCCTCAAATACATCTAAATTCATACGGATGTACGCCATGCTCAGGGTGAGTCTCAAGGGATCCAAGAGCTGCTGCTCCTGAACTGAGGAAGCCGGATCTGGAACGCCGTCCCACTGCTGGGTGGTGCCGCTCTTCCAGCCTCACCTCTATGTCTCTCTGAGAATTGCATCAGTCCTCAGCCCTCTCTCTCTCTGCTTCCACTGACTCAGCTCTCCAATGGCAGAGCCCGTTCTGTGGTTCCTGTGTCCTCGACAGCTAGGTCTACAACGTCTGCAGGAGCCTCATTCCAGAGCTGAGAAAGAGAGCATGTGGATCCAGCTTTGAGTCATCTACGCCCAGACCCAGTGAACAGGGCCATGGGAGCAAAGGTAACACGCATAAACACGGCTGGGAAAGGCCCACCCCAGGAGTGTGTAAAGATTTTTAAGTTCTTATTTATTTGTTTGAACTCACAATCTCGAGCTTCAGCCTCCCTTGTGTGAGGATTACAGGTGAGCCCCACCACCTCTAGCCTAGGAATTTCTTTTTGTTTGTTTGTTTGGTTTGGTTTATTTGAGACAGGGTTTCTCTGTGTAGTCCTGGCTGTCCTGGAAATCTCAGTGTAGACCAGGCTGGCCTCGAAAGGCGTGTGCCAAGCCACCATCCGATTCTAGCCTAGGAATTTCTTAAGGGAAAGGCAGGCATGGAGTAAAAAGACCTCCCCAAGTGTCCGTTATTCTCCACTGAATGAGGCAGAAGGGGTAAGTGGGTTAGGAAGGGATGGGAGAAGACTCCTGCAGACAGAAAAGACGGGCAAACTAAGAACAAGCTTAGATGGGACATTCCTTAGTTATCCTGTCAGTTTCTTCCTTTCTTTTTAAAAACAGGCTGGCCTCCAGCTCTGCCTCCTGCCTCTGTCTTCAAAGGTCTAGAATTACAGACCCCAGCAACCCTGCAAGTTCCTGAAAATGGGACAGTTTCAGTTTCTTTTGAAACAAGATTTTTCTTTTTCTTTTCTTTCTTTCTTTTTTGTTTTTTTTTTTTTTTTTTTTTTTTTTTTTTTTTTCGAGATGGGGTTTCTCTATTGTTTGATGCCTAAATCCTGGATCCCGCTCTGTAGACCAGGCCGGCCTTGAACTCACAGAGATCCGCTTGGCTCTGCCTCCCGAGTGTTGGGATTAAAGGCATAAAGGCATCTGCCACCACCACTCAGCCCTTGAAACAGGATTCCATTGTAGCCCAGGCTGGATATTGCTATGTAGCCACGGACGACCCCCCCCTCCGAACATCTGATTCACCTCAAGCGTCTTCCTCTCCTCCCTCTCCCCCCCACTCCCCTCCCCACTTGCGTGTCTCCACTATCTGGGCTTCATTTCCAGGCCCTTAAAAAGATTTGATCGAGGAATGAGGAAGAACGACCATAAAAGAGGAAGGAAAGGAATGGGTCCAGAATAGAAAAACTTTGTCACCAGGAAACAGAGGACCGGGTCTCTCCACCTCCAACGGTCCTCTGCTCCCAACAGAGGGTGAAAATCAGGTCACCTGGTTATTTTAGGCTCCTATCACAAAGAGACCGACGGTTTGTGTGTTTCCAGGCACTTCATGGCGACATCTTTTCTCTCTAGAAAGTTCACCGAAACAGATTGGGGTCAGCCTTAACAGCGGTTCCTGCAGGGACCCGAACACTATGCTGGAGGACAGGGTGGCAGCTTCCTTCAGAGGCTCTTTGAAGGGGGTCCTGCCAGGAGAGAAGAGCACCACCTCCAGTACCGACCTGTGTCCCCCCTGCCTGTGGGCGAAGCGGGAGGAGGATGCCCACAGGGAAGGAAGTTAGGGAAGCCAGATAGCAGAGGAGCAGGCGTGGTTTCTGGGAATAGAGCCTGGCTAGCAGCATCCCTCTCTCCTCCTCAGCATTCCTGCAGGTTGACGTCTGAGAACCGGCACTGCTCCTGGACAGAGGCTCAGCAAACACTTCAGTCACAGATTGAGGACCCCGCGCGGTGCTCTGAAGAGGTCCATGCAAGAGGAAGGAACCTGGGCACCTCTGCTATGCCTTTATTCCACGGAACTGTTACTGATGGATTTGTTCTATGCTGGAAAGAATGAGGAAGGAAAATGTTCTGACCACTGGACCAGTTAGGGACTGTAAGTGCATGGTCCTTTACGGGAATAGCTTGCTGACCTTCGTTCTGGAATTCTGAGCACTTACTTTGGGTCAGAGATCAGGTCAGACACGAGGGTCAACCTGGGGTGTGTAAGACTGAGGGGAAACAACAGGAATTCTGGAGTTCTTTGGAAAAAAGCCCAGAAACTATAGGCAAGATCAGGGCTCGCCTTGGTCTGTGGGGAAGAAACGACAGGCTTAATGCAAGGTATTCTGTGGGAATTACAAAATCAAGAACACTGTAACGTATAGACACCCCCACTTTCTAACCACTGTTCTGAGCATTATGGAGGATTAGAAACGCCTTTCCAGGCCACCTCCCAAGAGGCCCACAGTGCTGCCGGGGAGCAACTGTATATACACTGTGGATTATGAGAACACTGGTAATTATAGCTGACTCTGTCATATTCTCGGCAGCCTCTGTTCTTTCTCCTGGTTTATTGGTTCATACCTAATGAACGCCCTAGACCAGATGCTGAGGATTTTGCAAACACTATTTGTAAGGATTCTGTCCTTAGTTACGTCATCAGCCTGGGACAGTGTCCCAGCCTAAAAAGTGGGTGGACCCTTTGTGCATCCCTCTCTTTCCTTTCCGCTCCTTCCTTCCGTCTGGACCTCCTTCTTCTCTTCTCGTCTCTTCTCTTCTCTTCTCTTCTCTTCTCTTCTCTTCTCTTCTCTCCTCTCCTCTCCTCTCCTCTCCTCTCCTCTCCTCTCCTCTCCTCTCTCTCTCTCTCTCTCTCTCTCTCTCTCTCTCTCCCTCTCTCTCTTCCCCCCTCCCTCTCTCCCTCTCTCCTTCTCCCCCCCCACTCCTAATAAAGCTCTAAAAAGGTAACTATGGCTCATGCCTCTCCTCCAGCACTCTCCTCCATTGTGGCCAGCCACAAGCAGCGCCAATTTAACCAACACTATTTACTCTGGTCGATGGCTTTTGGTATTGCCCCCATTTTGCAGATGAGGAAACTAAGGCTTGGGGAAACTAATGCAACACAGATGGGAAATGGTTGGAATCAACATTGAAACAAGGGCCAGTCCAACTTTTTATGTTTGCAATGCTGGGTTCTCGAACATACCAACCAAGTACTGTACCACTGAGCTAGATTCCCCAGACCAAATTTAGAATTCACTCTTAATGTGGCGCATTTGTGTTTCCAATGACTACAGCTGATTACATCACAGCCCATGTAACGCCTGCAAGAATGGTAAGGGGTCGTGCCGTTGCCTAAATTTCCTGCCAGGAGGAGAAGAACATAAACATCGGCCCCTTCGAAGGCTCCAGTGAAAACCTGGGGAGCCGGTAAGTTTATTGGGCTTCTTTGCAGAGAAAAGGTGAGGAGTCAGTTACAGGGGTGTGGTGGGTGCTGCTCCCAGCAACAAGCTGCACCTGGAAAGACGTTATCCAGCCGGAGGGGTGAGGGCTGCCCCCATATACTCTGGCCCCACCTGGAAGCCATGTACAATTAAGACACAGTTGCATGTAACAGGTGGTAGGGAGCAACTGGATACTGAAGGTGAGGGTCTTGTGACCCTCCCCATTCCTCCTGTGTCAACACACCCAGGTGGGGTGATCCTTGTGCAAAAAAACGACACAGCTGGAGTTTCCTCAAGATAGTAGTTGCTTGGCTCAGGGGGGACAGTCACTCACAACAGGTCCAACCAAGAAAAAGGCAATTACTCTAAAAAGTACTCAAAATAGAGGGCATTTAATGCCAGGCATTGGTAGACTGGCTGAGAAGTTCACAGGAGCCATCGAGACAGTCCTGATGTGTATAACAGCAGGGCGCGCTATTGGTACAGCTGAAGTGCAGCGGGATCTTAGCCTGCCTGGTCTGCTGTAATAAAATATACATAAGCAAAATGGCTCAGACACTGGCGATTTATTTCTCACAGCTCTGGAGGCTGGAAATCCAAGATCAACGTCCCTGCAAGGTTTTATTCTGAGGCCTCTTCCCTTGGCTTATAGGCAGTTTCATTGCCCTGTGTACCTTCTGTGTATGCACACTGAGAGGACGCCAATCAGCTCTCTGCTATCTCGTTTTTAAATTTAAAAAGAAAATCCTTTTAGACTTTTTTTTTTTCCTATGTAACAGCTCTGGATATGGCTGTCCTGAAACTCTTGTAGACCAGGCTGGCCTCAAACTCATAGACTTCTGCCTGCCTCTGCCTCCTGAGTGCTGGGATTAAAGGCATGCACCACCAACACTGGGCAGGTTTTGGTTTTTCATAACAGAGTCTCATGCAGCCCAAGTTGGCCTTGGACTTGCTATATTGCTGAGGAAACCTTAACTTCCTGATCCAGTTTCCCCACCACCCACACACACTATTGTAGCCTTGGCTGGCCTGGAACTTGTCATGTAGACCAGACTATTCTTGAACTGGCAGTCATCCTCCTGCCCCTGCTTCCCGAATGCTGAGGGCATTCGTTTTTTCATTGCACAGCTTACTCTTGCTTTATAAGCACATGTCCTTAGTACATCTAGATGTTGCTCGGCATTCAGTTGAGTTCAGGGTGCAAGAACTCCTGGGCGCACCCACTTATTAAAGAATGTAATGTGAGTCTGAAAATTGTTCAAAAAGAACCTCTGTAGAGATGTGGTCTCTGACCCATTTGTCTTGTGGGTGGAGTAGGAAGGAATCTACCCCAGGGCTGACTCCAAAGTGTAGCTGCACCAATTTCCATGGAACTTTGAAATTCAAATACATGCTGGAGTCAGAAGCAGGAGGATCACTGCAAGTTCAAGGCCAGTCTGGTCTGAATAACAAGTCCCAGGCCAGCCAAGGCTATAACAGTGGAGGGGAGGGACTGACGGAGGAACCACACACACACACACACACACACACACACACACACACACACACACACACACACACGCAGACAACAGGAGGATCAGGAGGAGTTCAAGGTCATCCTCAGTGATATATCAATTTATAGGGGTGGGGTGGGGACAATAAGGGCCTCTCAGCTAGGGGTCAGCCATGCTGCATCCTGGGAGGGGACTGAGAACTGGAGACTCTCCAAACTTTTCAAAGGAACAGCTGAGCAGAGCTGGTATAGTAGTGGCAGGCTTGCCATCCCAGCACTTAGAAGAACGGAGACAGGAGGATTACCATAAGTTTGAGGCCAGCCTAGGCTATACAATTCCCAGCCAAGTGGGATGACACAGCAAAACCATGTTTCAAAACAACCCACCCCCAAAACTAAAATAGATTAAAAAGGGGCAGCGGCTAATTAGCTGCAGGCTGTTGTTGCCATGGTGAAAGGAAAGAGAAAAGTGGTTTTGTTGGTTTTAGTTATAGGTCAGCTTTTTACGTGAAATTTACTAGTTTTAAATACTGACAACCAGCGCTGTGAAGAGGCCAAGGGAAACCATGTTGAAGGCTGTTCAGGGTCACCCATCCGACATCTCAGAGAGAAGCAATGTGGGTAGGCAAAGATCTTGGATAAGAGAGATGGTCTCACCATGGCCCTCAAGGGTCCAACTGACATGCTCTGGAGCTGCTCTTATGTATGGGGGAGGGGGGTGGCACAGCAGCTTGGGTCCCCCCCAACCTCCAAAAGCTAGTGGAGGGAGGTGTAACAGGGTCATACCCCCTCCCTCTTGTCCAGCCTACCCCTAGGGGATGGGAGCCTCCCCTTCCCTATCAGACTGGATGTGCCTTTATCCTCTAATGCCCCGACCTCTGAACACCCCCAATCTCCACCTGTTGGTGGGGGTGCTCCTTGACACACCCAGATTTGACAGTTCAGGGGGGCTCCCCTGCTATCCCTTCTCCCATCCTGTAACCCCCATTTCTGGGGCCTCATCACTGTGGAAGACAGGGATAGTAAGGGTATTTGTGGGTGGGAGGCATGGGGAAGTTTTTAGAGTAGAACCATGGGTGTGTATGAAGAGGGGGTGACAAGGTCCCCCAGGGAATTGGGGGGAATAATCTTGTCTGGTGGATGAGAAGGAGTATTTATTTTTCACTCTACAGTATTTAAAAAGAGAATCAAAAAATCCAATGACAAAGAGGGGGGGAGGGTCCTCTGGAGGGCATGAAAAAGGAAAGTCTCCAAGAAGGAATTTGTGTGCTGACGTCAACAGGGAACGGAGCAGGTCTGTGGACAGCTGCTATCTGGGAGGGACATTGGGAAAAGATATGTGGACGCAGGCGCTTTGGAAGTTCTGTGGTGGGTGGATGATTTTTCTATTTCCACCAAACCTTCAGGAGAACAGACTTTCAGCACGGATGCCTAGGGTGCCAGGTCTACACTTTTCCTGTAGAGGACAGTGCTGTGAACTTGGCTCCCAGGAGGCTGGGTCACACCTGAGTTGTACTGAGTCTCCACCCTGCTCCGAGTCTGGATCCCAATCCGGTTTGCTGGATAGGGAGTCTGGAAAAGCAAGTCATTCAGGATGTGGGTCTTAGTGGAAGAAAGAACTGGGCTTGAGTCCTGAGTCCCTGTGCGTGTGCTCCAAGCCTCTGTAAGGGAGCCATAAAACAAGGCCTTTCGCACAGTGTTGTAGAGACTTACATGAAAAAATGAATATAGTGGGGAAGTGGTGGTGCTCACCACTAATCCCAGCACTCGGGAGGCAGAGGCAGGTGGATCTCTGAGTTCGAGGCCAACCTGGTCTACAGACCAAGTTCCAGGACAGCCAGGGCTGTTACACAGAGAAACCCTGCCCCCGCAAAAAGTGGAAAAATGAATATAAGATTTTTAGTTCCACATTTAATGCTTAGCATGCCTAACGACTCGGGTGCAATCTGAGGACTCACATGATGGAAGGAGAGAACTGATTTCTGCAAGTTGTCCTCTTACAGAGGACCTGAGGGTGGTTCCCAATCCCATGTTGGGCAGGTCACAACTGTCTGTAACTCTACTCTCAGGGGATCCAATACTGCCTCCTGGCCTCTAAGGGTAACTGCCCTCATGTGAATACACCCGACCACAGGCGCACACACACACATATATAATTAAAAATAAAATAAATCTTGAAAATGGTTTATTTTTTAAGAAAATGATAAAGCTACTCTCCTGGTTTTTATGCCTCAGTCTCTTGAGAATTTGGTAGTGTGAATTCATAACTCTCTCTACAGGTGTGATGTGTTTATCTAAGTTATCCTTGTACCAATAAAAACTTGGGAGTCTGATATTGGGATGCAAACCTGATAGATCTAGAAAACATCAGAGAAACAATGGGCTGACTTTTTTTCTCCAGCTTCCCAGATGGGACTTCCTTAAGTCCCTCCTTATCTCTTCCTGTACCTCTCTATGTGGCCCTCCAAAATCTCTATGGTTAATTCTGGTCAGCCAGTCATGGACTCCATTCCTTGATTCAAGGTTTAACTTTATTAGCAGTGTCAGATTGTCAGTGTGAACGAATATCCCACAACATTTCTCCATTTTTGTCTAAATAAAAAAGAAAGGTTTTGCCAGGTGGTGGTGGCACACGCCTTTAATCCCAGCACTCGGGAGGCAGAGCCAGGTGGATCTCTGTGAGTTCGAGGCCAGCCTGGGCTACCAAGTGAGTTCCAGGAAAGGCCCAAAGCTACACAGAGAAACCCTGTCTCGAAAAAAAAGAAAAATAAAAAAAAAAAAGAAAGGTTTTAACTGTAACACAGTAACACTTTATATAATAAGAACAATTATCAGGTATTGTCTAAATAAAAAGGGAAGGTTTTAACCTTAACAAAGTAAAACTATATACTATAAGAACAATTATCACGTGAGAATTATATTCACAGTGTCCAGTCCATTTGTATTTGGCAAATTCAAAGAAAATACTCCATTATCTATCCTCTCTTGGTGAGTCTAAAGTTTTGTATCTAATTCACTTTCTATTATAACTTGTATTACTAACCTAAAAACATCTTTTTAGACCTCAAAACATTTTCTTAGATAAACAACTTAAGCCTTTATGTCTTTCAATCTTATACCCTTTACACCTCTTTTGTGAGTTTATTTTCTGAATTTGGTAACAAGGAAAACTGTAAATATAACTATCTAGTCTTCAACCCCCCTCAGATATCTGAGAAGGATATAATAGTACCTGAGTAAACAGTAAGTTCAGAACAAACAACTTCCAAAACCATAGACATGACAGAGACATTTGGCTGCCTGGACAGTCACACCAAGGTTCCTCTGTAACAATAGGGCATCCATCTTCAATCTACAGGCTTAGAATATCTGACAGACTTCTGTGAAGCAGTAATTTTGAACGACTGTCTTACCTTGTCTTGGCAAAGTTTGGCAGTCACCCCCTTTTGTATTCTTCTTGCCCAATTTGGACAGCATACTGTCAGCTATCAAGGCAAGGGCTGTTTCTTGGCTAGTGTCTAACTTTGCCACAATAAAAGCAAACTCCATGTGGAGTTCTTTGATACCCATCATCCTTTTCTGAAGTAGATTACATAATAAATAAATAAATCTTTAAAAAAAATCTTAAATGCCATATTCTGTAGATCTCTGAAGTGTTTGAAGATCATCTATCTATCTGTTTGATAACTTGTATTAACATACCTAAACTGACTACAAATTTGATTGTAATAGATGACTACTAACCTGCATTTCTTATTTATCCTAAATAGTTCATTGGAAACAAAAGCAAAACTTCTTCTCCAACATAACACATATCCTGGTTTCCACTCTGAGGTCAGCACATTTTTGAAGTATACAGGCTGATTTAATTCAGCTTTTTTTTCTACTATCCAATGTCTCTCTGCAGCTGTCATTCCTTTATCATCACCATTTAAAAATTCAAAGTTAATAAAGCATGTAATCTATCTCTGGGGGTCTTTATTACCCCTTTCTGTTTATTAAGGATGTCTTTTAAAGTATGATTAGATCTTTCTATAACTGTCCTGTAGGATTGTGTAGTATACCTGCAATAAGCTTTATGTTGTAATATGTTAAAAAACTGTTGCATTTTACTAAAGACATATGCTGGATCATTGTCATTCTTAATTTGTACAGGTATTTCCATAATGACTATAACTTTTAATAAATGTGTAATTACAGAATCAACGTTTTCAGAACTCAAAGCAGTTGCCCATTGAAATCCTGAATAGGTATCTATGGTATGGTGCACATAGTTTAATTTTCAAACTCCACAAAATGAAACACATTCATTTGCCGAATTTTTTTTGAGTACCTTTTGGGTTACTTCCTGCAGGTAATGGAATTTGATTATACAAGGAACAAGTAGGACATTTTCTTATAATTACCTTGGCTTGTTGTCAAGTGATAGAAAAATCTTCCTTTAAACCCTTGTTATTAACATGGTGTTTCTTATGAATTTTGAGGTTTCTAGTACATTTTTTTTTTTTACCAATAGTTGATCAATTTCATCATTACCTTTTGTTAAAAGGCCTGATAGATTCTTATGAGATCTTATACATGTTATATATAAGGGTAAGGGATGATTTTTATTTTTGATTACTTGTAGTTGAATAAATAAAAAGTTAATTTTGAATCATCTGGAATAAATTCTGTGGTTTCAATATGCGAAACAACTCTTTCTGTATATTGAGAATCAGTAACTATATTAAGAGGTTTTGAAAAACAATCTAATAATACCATGAGAATAGTATAGAATTTTGACTTTTGAATGGAATCACAGGGGCTTTGAGCAATTTTGCATATATATATATATATATATTACTTATAATTTTTTTTATTTGTTTGCATCAGTATAGAATGTAGTGACTCCAGAATTGGTGTTCCTCAAACAACATGAGGAAGGATCCAATCAGTTCTTTTTATAAACTGAAGTTTCTTGATTTGGGGATATTTGTTTTTAATCTTTCTCAAAAAATTACTGCAAGCTCTTTGCCAGTGTTCATTTTCTGTCCACAATGAGGCAATTTTAGTATTAATAAAAGGTACCACAATTTCTGTTAATTGATGAAGTCTCAATATTTCTTTTAGAATCAATTTAGAAATCTTTTTTACATAGGTCTTTAATTTTTACTAGTTTGTATGGCAATATATCCCTTTCAAAATATTATCTTTTGTCTGTATAAGAATTTTTGTGGGAGAATGCATAGAAGGTAAAATAACCAGAATACAATCAAGCTCTGGATCCAAGAGATCCCCATGTACACCCTGTAATTTCTGTTCTACCTAAGTAAATTCTCTGTAGGGGGATGTTTCTCTGTCCCACCTATTCCAATGGTGGACTAATCTCTCCCACCTGAGCTCTCACAGCAGCTCATAAAATAACCCTCAGAGGCTTATATTAATTACAAACGATATGGCCTATAGCTCAGGCTTCTTGCTAGCTAGCTCTTATAACTTAAGTCAACCCATTCATATTAATCTATGTGTTGCCACGTAGCCGTGGCTTTACTGCTAGCATCTTGTTGCTCTTTGGGTGACTGGGCTGGCGTCTCTCCTGATTCCACCCTTCTTTGTCTCTGTCTTCAGTTTGAATGTACTACTTAACCTTATTCTGCTCTGCCATTGGCCAAACAGCTTTATTTATCAACCAATGAGAACAACACAGATTCACAGCATACAGAAAGATATCCCACAGCGCTTTCCTGTGGTGGTATTGTGTTCCCCAAAATATTGTGTACCCTAATAAATTTTTCTGGGGTCAGAGAACAGAACAGACACTAGATACAGAGGCTAGAAAATGGTGGCACTCACGCCTTTTATCCTAGCATTCCAGAGAGAAATCCCTCTGGATCTCTGTGAGTTCAAGGCCACATTGGAAACAGCCAGGCATGGTGACTCACGCCTTTAATCCCAGAAAGCAAGCCTTTAATCCCAGGGAGTGATGGTAGAAAGCAGAAAGGTATATAAGGCATGAGGACCAGAAAATAGCAGCATTTGGCTGTGGTGGTATTGTGTTCCCCAAAATATTGTGTACCTTAATAAACTTACCTGAGGTCAGAGAACAGAAAAGCCACAAGATATTTAGGCTAGAAAATGTTAGCACACGCCTTTAATCCTAGCATTCCAGAGACAGAAATCTTTCTGGATCTCTGTGAGTTCAAGGCCACATTGGAAACAGCCAGGCATGGTGACTCACGCCTTTAATCCCAGAAAGCAGCCTTTAATCCCAAGGAATGGTGGTAGAAAGCAGAAAGGTTTATAAGGCGTGAGGACCAGAAACTGGAGGCATTTAGCTGGTTAGGCATTTAGCTGGTTAGGCATTTGGCTGGTTAGGCATTTGGCTGGTTAAGCATTTGGCTGGTTAAGCATTCAGGCTTCTAGCAGCAGTTCAGCTGAGTTCTGTCTCTCTGATCTACCAGCATTGACCCCAATAACTGGCCTCAGGTTTGATTTTATTAATAAGAACTCTTTAACATTCATGCTACATTTGGCTGGTTAAGCTTTCAGGCTTTGGAGCAGCAGTTCAGCTGAGATTCATTCTGGATGAGTACTCAGAGGCCTCCAGTCTGAGGAAACAAGACCAGCTAGGATCCGGCAAGGTGAGGTAGCTGTGGCTTGTTCTGGTTCTCTGATCTTCCAGCTACACCCCAATACCTGGCTCAGGTTTGATTTTATTAATAAGAACATTTAAGATTCATGCTACACTTTCCCTTTTCTATCTAATTAAAAAGAAAAGTTTTAAATTGAACATAGTAGAATTATATACATCAAAACAGTTATCAAGCAAGAATGACAGTTACAATATCTAGTCTATTTGTATTTAGTAAAATTAAAGAAAATATTCTATCATTTATCCTATATTCGTGAGTCTAAAGTTTCATATCTAATTTACTTTTTATCAATGTTGCATGAATCCTAAATGGCCTTATAATAAAAACAGAGCCAGATATCAGGGTGGAAGCTGAAACATCAGAGAAACAGAGCAAGCCACAGCCACTTCTCACCTCGCCAACTCCTCAGCCAAAAAGAGAAGATCCTGTCTCCACGAACCTTCAGACTGAACGCCTCTGAGTCTTCAGCTGAAAGGGCCTAATTCCTGTCTCCTCCTGCCTTATATTCCTTTCTCTGCCCAGCCATATCACTTCCTGTCTCGGCCTTCCTAGTGCTGGGATTAAAGGTGTATGACTCCCAAGTACAGGGAATAAAGAAGAGTGATCCCAAGTGCTGGAATTAAGGATGTGTGCCACCACTGTCTGGCTGTTTTTCTTTTAAACTGGATTAATCTCATGTAGTTCAGGGTGGCTTTGAATTCACAGAGAGCCAGATAGACCTCTGCCTCCTGAGTGGTAGGATTAAAGATGTGTGACACCACTATCTGACCTCTGTGGATAACTCTGTGGCTGGTCCTGTCCTCTGTTTGTTTGTTTTTTGTTTTGTTTTGTTTGTTTTGTTTGTTTGTTTGTTTGTTTGTTTTTCGAGACAGGGTTTCTCTATGTAGTTTTGGTGCTTGTCCTGGATCTCTGTCTATAGACCAGGCTGTGGCCCTGTCCTCTGATCTTCAGGCAAGCTTTATTTCTTAGATTACAAATATGTCGCATTTCTCCTTTTTAGTCTAAAATAATAAAAGAAGGTTATAAATAATAAAGAAAAATTATACACAAGAAGTATAATAACTATATATGATACATACAGTCAAGAATTACATTAATAATGTCCAGTCCATTAACAATTGACAAATTCAGAGAAAATACTCTATTTTTATCATATTTTGGTGAATCCAAGGATTTATACCTAACTCACTTTCTATCCTAACTTTTATTACCAACTGAAAACTATCTTTTCATGTCTTTCAAACTTATATACTTTACACTTTTGTTTTTCAGACAGGGTTTCTCTGTGTGTAGCTTTGTGCCTTTCCTGGAACTCGCTTTGGAGACCAGTCTGGCCTCAACCTCAAAGAAATCCACCTGCCTCTGCCTCCCGAGTGCTGGGATTAAAGGCGTGCGCCACCACTGCCTGGCTACTGTACACTTCTTTAGTGAATTTCTTTTCTGAATTTGTTAACAAGGAAAACTATAACTGTGGGTTAACGCTCTTGTAAACTGTAAAGATTTGTCACTCAAATTGGTTAATTAAAACGTTGATTGTCCAGTAACCAGGCAGGAAGTATAGGTGGGATGACCAGACTAGGAGAATTCTGGGAAGAGGAAGAGCAGAGTGAGGAGTCACCAGCCAGACACAGAGGAAGCAAGATGAGAATGCCACACTGAGAAAAGTTACCAAGCCACTTGGCTAAACATAGATAAGAAATATGGGTAAATGTAAGTGTAAGAGCTAGTTAGTAATAAGCCTGGGCTACTGGTGGAGCATTTATAAGTAATATTAAGCCTCTGAGTCAATTATTTGGGAAGCAGCTGCTGTGTATTTGGGAACAGGCAGGTGGGAGAGAAACTTCTGCCTACAATTCTCTCTCAGTCTCAGCTGATAATTTTCTTGGACCATTTAAGTCCTTATCACCTTATAAGGTTTGAAATTATTTATTCAGTTCTTGAGTTGTTAATCTGATTGTGGGCCATAGCCAGTTAATATCTCCCAGCAATTGTTGGAAATCATTAAGGGTTCATAATGAATCTCTCCTGATTTATACTTTCTGTGGTTGAATGTTCTGTAAACCTATTTTATATCCTAAGTAATTAATAGAATCTCCTCTTTGTGTAGGGTCTCCTTTTTCCTCATGTTCCATTGGCCAGCAACCAGTCCATGAGGACAAAGGGGCAGAAGCGACCACAGAGAGCTTTGGATGGCTTGTGAACATGGCTGAGATAGCTGTCTGAGAGACATTGAGTCAGTTCAACTTTATTCTTGAGTATAGGGTTGGGGTGGTAGCTGGAACAGCACTTATTTGTATTAGGTGGCATGTTTCTATCATACAGCTGGATTAGTGGCAACCCAGTCCTTTGAAAATAGCTAGAGCAGGTTACTTAATAACCCTGTGGGCAGCAGGGGAAGAGTGTTTGCAGGGAACTATGTCAAAGGTCATCCTTGAGATAAGTCAGGCATCTGGGCCTAGAGACATCCTCCAGATAAGGCTAGGTAGAGAACAGAAAGCCCCTAATGGTACAGGGGGATTGAGGGGGGCATGGAGTCCTCTATATTGTGTTGAGCCTGGGGAGAGCTGCTAAGGTATGGCAGATTGCAACCTCTGACCAGCAGGGGCCCCCCAACATCTTCGTATATTGTCAGGAGCAATTTGTAATCTCCAACAAGGCAAACTTCTCTTTACTTTATCAAACATTTTTTCTAAGTTATCTGTGTCTGAATCAGCTAGTGAGATATCATCCATATAATGGTAAATTATAGATTGAGTAAACTGTTTATGAATTATTTTTAATGGATGTTGTACAAAATATTGATGCAAGGTGGGACTGTTTAACATCCTTGTGGAAGAATATTTTATGGATGCCTTTAGACAGGCTGGGAATTATTATAAATAGGCACTGTGAAGGCAAGTTTTTCTTCTATCCTATTCTTATAAAGGTACAGTAAAAAAAACAGTTTTAAATCAATCACTATAATAGACCATCATTTAGGTAATAAAGAAGGCAAGGGAATTCCAGGTGATAGAGAGCCCATTGGCTAGATCACCTTATTAATAGCTCTCAAATCTGTTATCATTCTCTATTTTTCAGATTTTTTTTAAAAAAATGACAAATATAGGAGAATTCCAAGGACTGGTCGATTCTTCAATATGTTGAGCATTTAGTTGCCCCTGTACCAGCTGTTCTAAGGCCTGTAATTCTGATATCAAAGGCCATTGTTCTACCAAGACAGGTTTGTCAGTTAACCATTTTAAAGGTAAGGCTGTTGGTACCTTTGAAAGATCAACAGCTGTTGTGCCCTGCTTGTGTATGATCTGAATGGTCAGTGACTATTTTTTGATAATACTTTATATTTCTCTCAGAAGCATTTTTTTAAATTTTTTTTTTTTTTTTTTTTTTGGTTTTTTTTGAGACAGGGTTTCTCTGTGTAGCTTTGCGCCTTTCCTGGAACTCACTTGGTAGCCCAGGCTGGCCTCGAACTCACAGAGATCCGCCTGGCTCTGCCTCCCGAGTGCTGGGATTAAAGGCGTGCGCCACCACCGCCCGGCCATTTTTTTAAATTTTATGGTTTGTTTTTGAGATTGGAGAAGTGTTAATCTGTGCTTTTTGTTGCTGTAACAAGTTACATCCCTGTAAATGTGTTGCTATGTTAGCCATATAACTTTAACTTCCTTTCTGTCCTTTTGACCCTATACATTCTCCTCACCTTGCACTTTGTTTTACCTGAGATAAAGTTTGAATCTCTAGAAGCTGAATATTTACCTCCTGAAGAGGGTAATCAAAACACCAATTTGGGTGAAATTATGTTACATCTGCACCTGTGTCAACTGAACCTTCAATTACAATGCCATTTATTCGTATTTTTAGCTTTTTTTTTTTTTGGTTTTTCGAGACAGGGTTTCTCTGTGTAGCTTTGCGCCTTTTCCTGGATCTCGCTCTGTAGACCAGGCTGGCCTCGAACTCACAAAGATCCACCTGCCTCTGCCTCCCGAGTGCTGGGATTAAAGGCGTGCGCCACCACCGCCCGGCTTAGCTTTGTTTTTTGATCATTTATAAAAGTTTGTCAAAATACTTGTTTTATGGTCTCTCTTGAAAATTCTGTTTTATCTACTGAAGCTGTTCTCTCATCCAGAGCAGTATTATTTTTAACCACAGGCATTAAGTCTTTTAATTGCTTTGTAGATGAGTGTCTCCAATGCTAACAGGGAATGATTGAACCAAATTTGCTATTGGGGCCTGCAAGAGATCCCCTAAGGCATTTCCCAATGGCAAAGAGTTACCTTCCCTGTCCCTTGTTGATATGTATTTATTAGTCCAATGCCAGTCTTTTCCACACCTTCTATGTACTCCAGAAGGCTGGGGCCTTCTGTTTGGATTATCTCTAGAAAAAAACATTGTTTCTAGGAATATTTTGCTACAATCCCTATTCAGATGACTTTGTTTACCACAAGTAAAACATCTAACCTTTTGATTTTTCTTAAAATTTTTAGAAATCACTTATCCTATCAAAGTATCATCATAAATGTGAGATCTAATATCAGCTGTATTTCAGATCCATTCATCTATGGGTGCTGATCTTGCCTTTAAAGGCCTAATCAAGCCAAAGATTCAATTAATGTTTGTCTAACTTCTGAATCTGGTACTATTCTATTTATAGCTGAAGTCAATCTTTGCAAAAAAAAGTCAGTGAAGGCTTCTTTTGGGCCTTGTATAATTTTAGTAAATAACTCAGTCTTCTTTCCTGATTTTTTTAACCTTGTCCCAAACATTCAAAGCTGTTATACAACATAGGGCCAAGATATGATCATCATATCCAAACTGTTTTTGCAAATTAGCATACTGGCCTTCACAGAGAAGCTGATCTTGGGAAATATCAATACCTCTAGCCCTATTTATGATCCCAGATTTCTCTTTTCACCATGCTTTCCATTGTAACTGAGGACCAGCTTCCAATATTGCTGTAGCTAAATCTTTCCAGTCCTGTGGGATAATTCTGTTCTGAGTTGCCCGTGAATTTAACATCTGTTTCACATAGGGTGAATGTATACCATGAAACAACTGATTCCTCAAATATCCTTAAATTTAAAGCTTCTGCAGGATTCCAGTTAACTTCTGCATAGCCTTGGGGGTGTCTATCATCTGGTGGTCATTCTTATATGATAACTGGATAAACTAAGGTTCGTTTTCTAATAACCTTGGGCCACTCCTCTTCAGTTTCATCATGCCATGGTACAGTAGGTTTCACTCTTTTTTTTTTTTTTTTTCCGAGACAGGGTTTCTCTGTGTAGCTTTGTGCCTTTCCTGGAACTTGCTTTGGAGACCAGGCTGGCCTCGAACTCACAGAGATCCGCCTGGCTCTGCCTCCCGAGTGCTGGGATTAAAGGCGCACGCCACCACTGCCCGGCAGGTTTCACTCTTAATTTCTCTGTGTGTGAATATTTTTTTTTTTTAGTTTTATTAGTAGGTCTTTTTAAGGTTTGTATCTTATCAGTCAATTTTTCATATTTGTCACTTATCAAACCACTTTTTTAAAGGATAAAATATGAATTACCAAACTGATAATGATTATAAATTACTTTATGTCAATCCCAGCTAAGTTGGTTATCCCTTCATTTAATTTTTTCATTTTCAAACCATCCATTATGGAACCATACAAGGTCCTTGCTCTCTGTGTTGTAATATTGTTCCCCCTTCCTAATGTGGGAAAGACTTTTTTCTAATAAAACCTAATCCCCCCTTAAGAATTCCCAGGTGTCTCACCAGATCTGTGGATGACAACAGTGTAGGTGGAGCTGTGTGGGGACAGCGAGTGGCAGCGCTTGGCTGGGGGGGACACATGGCAGGAGTGTGTTGCTGTGATGCATGACTATGCAAAGGGCCCAGGGGGTGCATGGCTGGGTTGAGGGCACCTGCTCATGCGCAGCGGGTCTGAGGGTGCCACAGCATGAGAGGGCACAGGGCAGTCTGAATGACAGAGCAGGCTAGTGGTAGGCAGCTGACTCTGGCAGCTTTGGGACCCAGTCACCTGCAGTGTTTGCGTCTGGGGGTGGGCAGTGGCCAGAGTAGGCTGTAGGTACTACAATGGGAAAACGCCCAAGACTCTTAGGGAGGGCCTGAGGGGGAGGGAGAAAACCGTCTGTGGTGGCAGTGGACAGGTAGTGACTTTGCCACCTTGGCGTGATTTAATGCCCCACATTGGGCACTAGGTGATGTGTTAATCTAAGTTATTCTTTTATCAATAAAAACTCAGGCTGGGCAGTGGCGACACATGCCTTTAATCCCAGCAGTCAGAAGACAGAGGCAGGCGGATCTCTGTGAGTTGGAGGCCAGCCTGGTCTACAGAGTGAGTTCCAGGACAGTTGGGGCTACACAGAGAAACCCTGTTTCAAAAAATAAACAAACAAACAAACCAAAACCAAAACAAAACAAAACAAAAAACCCTCAGGAGTCAAATATTGGGATGCAAACCTGATAGATCAAGAAAGCAGCAGAGAAATGACAGGCTGACTCTTTCTACCTTCCTGGATCGAAAAGACCTTGAAATCTCACTAAGCCCCTCCTTTTCTCTTCCTGTACCTCTATCTAGCACTCCAAAACATCTATGGCTAATTCCAGACAACCAGTCATGGACTCCATTCCTTGATTCAAGGTTTAACTTTATTAGTAGTCTCAGATTGTCAGTGCAAACAAATATTCCACAACACAAGTATTTGGGATTTAACCTTCCACACAATACTGGAGCCCTGGTTACCCCCTACCCAGTTCACATAGAGAAAGGGGATAGTCCCACAGCCTGTGAGCAGAACCTGAGTGTTCTCATCTCCCTTGTCACTGCTCTTAAGTGAACCAACCAGCAATCTTTGTTCTCTGCTTTCTCACTGCAGATGCAATGTGACCAGCCCACTCATGCTCCCGCTGCTGTTACTTCTCCATCACGAAGGACCGCACCCTTGAACTGTGAGCCAACATGAAGACTTCTTCCCTTCCATTGTTCTGTTGCAAAGAAGTAAAACAAAGGAAAATGGCCAGTAGTTGTCTAGACAGCCCACATTTACACCTGCTTCTTACTCTTAGCTGAGTGTTCTTTACAGTGCAGGTGAAGTTCAGAGTTGTGGAATCTTCCTTTACACTGTGGGAATACGTGTCACTGTGGTTGGGTTAATAAAGAAGCTGATTGGCCAATAGCTGGACAGGTAGGGGTTAGGTGGTGCTTACAGAAAAAGAAGAGGGCAAAGAAGAGAAGTCTCTCAGAATCAGAGACATGGAAAGGAGATGAACTTGTCATACTGAGAAAAGGCATTGAGCCATGTGTCAGGGCACAGATAAGAAATATGGGTTAATTTAAAATGTAAGAGTTAGCGAGTAACAAGCCTGAGCTATTGGCCGAGCATTTGTAATTAATAATAAGTCCCAGTCTGGTTATTTGGGAGCAGCTGCTGGGAACACAGAGGAACTCTGCCTACATAGGGCTTCTTCCTTACCCGGTTAATTATGTCTGACTGGCTTCATGTGGGGATAATAAGATATCTCACCTTGGGGTTCAAGGTTCAGATCAAAAGTACCTGAGAGAAATAAAAGATATTATTATAGGTAATGCCAAGTCTTTGGGTCTGGCATTTAGCTCAGGAAATGGATTGCAGGCCTCCTAGGCCCCAGACATTGACTCCTGGGGTTTCTAGGAGAGGGACTCAGAGGCCAGGGAACATGGTTCTCACTGGAGGCTCTGATGGCAGTGTACAAAGATGTCTATGATAAGAGCTGTGTTTTAGGAGGTAGCAGCGTTAACAGCTGGCGTTTGGCACCTCATGGCCGAGCAGCACTTGGCTTTTAGAGATAGCGAGGGTCTTCAATGACATGGTGCCCACAGAGCAGAAACAGGAAGGGTGTGCTTCATAAATGCCAGCAATTGTTCTGTAAAACAAAACAAAATAACAAAACAAAACCCCTCAGGGAAGCCTAGTGAGGGGCAGCTATGCTCCCACGGGGCTGGCGAAAGCCACAGGAAGCCATGACATGAGCCTTCATGGCAGAGCAAAACTGGATGTGTACGAGTAGATAAAGAAGAGGCACCCAAGGCATGACCCCTGAAAAGCATGACTCAAGTATAGGGATGTGCAACCAGAGGCAATGCGTGTGTGTAGTGTTGGCAGTACATGTGTGTTGGTGTGGCAGAGACCGTACATATTTGCATGTGTGTATATAACAAGAAAGTGTTTGTGTGTGTGTGTGTGTGTGTGTGTGTGTGTGTGTGTATGTGTGTGAACATGTGTGGAGGATTCTAACTCTGAGTGGTGTTGGAAATGTAAACATTTGAGGGGCCAGTTTCTGAGCCATGTTTTTTGCTGGGCCCTCCGTTCCTGCTACAGGATTGACCAGGGTATAGGGCCTTGGTTGGGTTTTTTTCCTTGAAGGTCTGTGGAGAAAGGGAGAACTTGGGAGGTTTGGATCTTTGTTTTTAAGGGTTCCAAGCAAAGGATAACAGATAAGACACACGTTTTGGAAAGTGGATTCTAGAAAGGTTGTCCATTCTGCAGAGGAGCAAGGAGCCTGCCTGTTGTCCCTTGGATGATCACTAGAGGGAGTCCTGGCCTCAGAAGTCGCGCTACATTGGCCTGTTGAGGGGTTGGCAGGTCCTGCCTTGGAGGAAGCGCACACCTGAGGTGGCCAGAGCCCCTTACGCAGGTGGAGGTGGACTTGCTGGATTACCCACGAAGGCAGGAAGAAGAAGAAGAAGGTCTCCAGATGTGCCGTGGAAACCTGGTCTTCAATGCACTGTCTCCTTTTAACAAAGCCTCCTTTTCATTCTATTGCTGTGTGTCCACTCCGTGTGTAGACACCCCCCTGGAGGTCTGCCAGGCCAAACTCTGTCCACCACTACAGAGAGCCTCTCAGGCACACGGGGCAGACCAGTGGGAAGACGGGTCTGAAGACAAGGCTTGTACAGGCGGGAGCGGCAGGGTCAGGCCTCTTGGGAAGAGAATACCGGGGCTCGGGGGACAGTCTAGGGGGGGGGGGATGCAAGGGTGCTGAGTAAAAACTTCCACTGAGTCTGTTGGGAGGGGTGTGGCTAGAGGAGGGGGCACCTCCAAAGTGGGGACCAAAGGATGTGAGTCCTTTTACACTCCCTCTGAAGCAAAAGGATGTTGCCCGTGTTTCACCCCCACCCTGTCCCGTCCCTTCTCTCCCCTCCTCTCTCCTTTCTTCCCTTCTCTTTTCCCCTGATCTTTCCTCCCCTCTCTTCTCCTTCCCCTCCCCCCCCCCTTTTTTTTTTGCCATGCCTGGGATTAAACCCAGGACCTCACCCATGCTAAGTAAGAACTCCACCACTGAGCTCCACCCCGGCCCAGTTATCGACTTTGCTTACCACCACGTCCAGCGCAAAGCCTAACTGTTGGGGGGTTTGCAATACAATGCCTTCTCTTTCCCCACCTGTTTGTGTGACAGCCAAGTCACCTTTCCTTTGTTGACGGCTCTGTGGTCTGCTGGTCTCCCAATGACGGAGTGGTGCCTCTTCCCCACCTGGGCTAGGTTTATCTGCCGACCTAACAAATAAAACAACAAGCTGGAGAGATGGCTCATTGGGGAAGAGCGCGGACTGCTCTTTCAGAGGACCCAGGTTCAACTCCCAGCACCCACGTGGCAGCTAACAACTGTCTCCAACTCCAAGATCTGACACCCTCACACAGACACACAGGCAAAATACTAATGCAAATAAACATAAAATAAAGTAAAACGTAAGCGTTCTGGATTCAACTTTAGAAACTAGATCATCCAAGGTGCTCTGGCTTCCTCCTCTTTGCCACTTGGATCACGGCTCGAGGGAAGACATATGCTGCTTCCTGAGGACACTGAGGCTACCCTGTGGAGCAGCCCATGTGATGCAGAAGTAACATCTCTGCCCACAGTCAGGTGTGAAGTCAGTAGCCTTGTCCTATTGAACTTCCAATGCCTCTAGCAATCCCTGCAGCTTGAGAACTCTTTGGGGGTGATCCTGACCCACACGGACTGTCTCTATAGGATGCTCCCTGACAGTCTTTCTCAAGAGACTCTGAACCTCACATACAAACCTGGTAAGCTGCTCCCCAGGAGAGCAAGATCTGAAATATTTATCACTTGAAGTCACAAAGTGGGCTGCCTGGCCGATCACACAGCCATAAATAGCTATTATATTACAGGCTTCCAGAGGGTTCTCAATAAAGAGCACACACATTTCCTTCTTGGGTCTTCAACCAAGAAAGGATAGCAATAAGAAGAAGCTGACACAGAGGTGGAATGGCACTTCTATTATTGATAAGGGCCAGACAGCAGGATGCGGTCATAGGTCTTCAGCCGCCAAGTCTGCTACTACTGAACCCCAGATGTTAGGTAGCCTCACCCACACAGTCCCAAGGAGCACTAAAAACAGTGAACACAGACAGGAAGGAGAGCATACCTGAGCAGGTAGGCTCACGCCTCAGAGAGTCAAGGCGAAGATCTGAGCCAAGGTTGCCCAGATATTTGCCCCAAATCAAGAGTGAGGAAGCACCTGTTACTCTGCCATTTCCACTAGGGGAGGAAGGAGCAATGAGGTGAAAAGTTCCGGAAATTCTACTAATTAAACTTCCCTCGTGGGAAGTAAATGTGAAGAGCTTTACTGTAGTTTGATCTAAGTGGCCTCAAAGGTCTTTGTGGTAAATAAAGGCTTGCTCCCCAGTATGGTGCTATTGGGTACTACTGGGCTCTGTGGACCTTAGGGGAGTAGAACCTTCCGGAAGGTCTTTAGGTCATTGGGGTGCATGTTCAAAGGGGATTTTTGAGACCCCACTCCCCTCTCCTCTCTATCTCTGCTCTGAGGTGAGGGCTTCAACTCCATCGTACTTTGTCATGATGTCCTACTTGGACACAGGCCTGAAAGTGACATCCTTCAAACCTCCAGAACTGTGGGCCCGCAGGAGTCTTTCCTCTTTATGAGGGACTGCAGCTGTTACAGTAATGGACAGCTGAGTGACGTAAGTGAGGAAGAAGGATGTGCTTTCAGATTCTTCCCTTCCACGGGGGGGCGCTCTCACGCACCGGTCGCCTTTCTCCCGTGGGATTGGTGAGCTCATGTCTTCTCCATCTCAGTACCCAACAGCCATACTCGCCCGTCTCTTATCTATGGCGTCCTAGGAACTCTTGCCGACATAGTCTCCACAGAGAAGAGCTCAGCGCTCACTGGCCATTGTCATGATGCTTCAGTCTTGCCCTTTTCGTTGGTGTTTGGGTGCCAGGGATGAGGCCCACGGCCTCAAGTGTGCCAAGTGAATGCCCCGCCAGTGAGTTACATCCATGACTCTTACACTTGCTGCTTTGGAAGTAGGGATTTTTGTTTTCAGTCTGGCTTCTTTTCCCCAAGCCTGGGGTTTTGTTAGATCATTCATGCGGGTAGA
Source organism: Peromyscus eremicus (assembly GCF_949786415.1). Taxonomy (NCBI): domain Eukaryota; kingdom Metazoa; phylum Chordata; class Mammalia; order Rodentia; family Cricetidae; genus Peromyscus; species Peromyscus eremicus. The sequence continues at coordinate 50,488 of NW_026735416.1, forward strand.
ACAGATTGCCTCTGCGGGAATAGCATACAAATGTAAAATCAGTTTTTAAAACAAAGACCTTATCAGAGAGTATCATTCTGTTTTATGAGTAGGACTGTGGTTTTGACATTTCTTTCTTTCTCTTTTCTCTTTTCTTTTTTCTTTCTTTCTTTCTTTCTTTCTTTCTTTCTTTCTTTCTTTCTTTCTTTCTTTCTTTCTTTTATTTTCCTTCCTTCCTTCCTCCCTCCCTCCCTCCCTTCCTCCCTTTTTTTCTTTCTTCCTTTTTTTTGAAGCAGAGTCTCACTTTATAGCCCACATTGACTTGGAACTTGCAATCCTCTGGCCTTCCAAGTGCAGTGGTTAAAGGCATGCACCACCATGCCTGGCTCTTCTTAGAATACAGAATAAATTGTACATTTATTGGTAACTGGTTAGCAGAGAGTGAGAAATCCCATTATCTACCCACTGTCACTCAGTGAAAATACACACACACGCACACCCATTTCTAATGTACAGTTATCTTGGAAGTGGCTTGTATTCTCTCTCTCAAGAAGAGCAAATCTAGGCCGGGCGGTGATGGCGCACGCCTTTAATCCCAGCACTCGGGAGGTAGAGGCAGGTGGATCTCTGTGAGTTCGAGGCCAGCCTGGGCTACCAAGTGAGTTCCAGGAGAGGCGCAAAACTACACAGAGAAACCCTGTCTCGAAAAACCAAAAAAAAAAAAAAAAAAAAAAAAGAAGAGCAAATCTAGATCAATTAAAGAGATGTGAGAAAGAGTCCCCAAGAACGAGAGAGGCTTCAAGGGAGGAACACCCTATATCCCTTTAAAACATGGTTTATTAATAATTTATTTTTACTTTATGTGCACTGGTGTTTTGCCTGCCCGTATGTCTGTGTGAGGATGTCAGATCTCCTGGAACTGGAGTTACAGACAGTTGTGAGCTGCCATGTGGGCGTTGGGAATCGAACCCGGGTCCTCTGGAAGAGCAGCAGTGCTCTTAACCACTGAGCCATCTCTCCAGTTCCTCTTTACATTTTTTAATTACATTCTATGTGTTTATTGTGTATGTATATGTGTGAAGGACAGGGGACAACTTACTGGAGTCAGTTCTCTCCTTCTACCACATGGGGCCCAAGGAGCAGACAAACTCAGGGCGTCCAGCTTGGAGGCAACTTCCTTTACGTGCCGAGCCATTTTGACAGCCCCGTATTGGTTTCTTGTGTGAGTGGAATTTGGGGAGAGTTACACTTTATTTTTTTCCTTTGCTCTTTAAAAACCAAGCTAAAGGGCCGGCAGATCAAGGTGATGGCTACAGATTCTTCCTATCCCAATACGATGTCCTTTCGTGATATGACCTGACTGTGCTTTGTGCCATCAAGAGGTTATTGTCCTGTCCCTTGAAACCGGGCTGACTTTTGGCTTGCTGTGACCAGTAGAATGTATCAGATATGATGTGGAGGAGGAAGACCAGAGCCTGGACCTTCACAAATCCTAATGCCTCTGCCGTCACGGTCTTGGAATACAGTCCTGGGGTCACAGAGATGCTGGCCTCCCCCACTGCGTGAGGAAGGGCCATGAGGAGACCCTGCAGCCCCCCTGGCGGCAGCGTCTGTGAGCTCTTGGGAGCTCCCTCCCCTACACACAGGTTTGGAAAACACAAGCTGCTGTTGCTTCACACGAGGGTGGCTCTTTCTACAGCTATGGTGGCTGAAACAGTTCCTGTCACTGACCTCAGACTTCTCAGGCTCCTTCGTATGCATTCATGTTCACATGCATGTAACTTCATGCTGAAATACATTCACATGAACATAGATGGATTACCTAGCACTTTCAGACTCCCTAGAGTACAGACTTGTACAGATGAACCTCTTTCTTACTAATGGAGGACTAGGCAATTGCTAATTTTTCATTCTGATAATCATATTGTAATGACCATCTCTGGGTCTTCATGCCTCCCTGCTCCAGTCTATCCTGCCTACCACTGTATGGCTTGAAAGACCTAAGGCCTTCTGGGTACTTGTGGGGCTTTGGTCTTCTGGACTACCTTGAGAAGCTGACCCCTGTTCTTTCAAGAAAATGAGAAACATTTGGGTACAGTGACTACTATACTCCTCTCTCTGGGCATTATTAAAAAGCTGAAAACCAGGTGGGGTGGCACATGCCTTTAATCCCAGCACTTGGGAGGCAAAGGCAGGCAGATCTTTGAGTTCAAGGCCAGCCTGGTCTATCTACAGAGTGAGTTCCAGGACAGCCAGGGCTACACAGAGAGACCCTGTCTCAATCCACCTCCCACCTCCCCCCAAAAAACTGATATACAATGTAGCCTTTCGAGGGTGATGATTCAGCTACATTCCGGGGACACTGGAAAAGCATGCGGACCCAGTGGCCTTCTATGTGGCCTAAGATTATTGAAGATAATCTGCAGTTATGTGTCACTCTGCAGTCGCTAGCATGCTCCATGCTGCTTTCGGGTGATGGGCTGAGGCCTTTCAGGAGAGGGTGAGGAGTGTGGATGCCTATGATAGGGAGGAGAGAATGGGAACGGGCTCTGCATCCTGCAGTAGTATTTCTGCCGGAGGTGTTTGTGAGCTGCATGGGGGCTGCTGACAGAATGCTGTGTCTGCCTCAGTGTGGATGTGACCAAACTCAGGGATACGCTGCTGTTAAATGAAGCGAGGCATTTCCATGGCAACACATCTCTCTGCTCCCAGCCAGATGCCAAGCCCTGAAATTATATTTTTCTGGCTGAAAGCACCTCAATTGCTTCTAGTCTCCAAAGCAATGGGACTGTGGGGACACCAGATGCCTCAACCTCATTTCCAACATTCAAACAAAGCCTAAGGGGTGATATATGGGGGCACAAAGGGGTTTTGTTTGGGGGAAGGCCTGTAAGTAGCCATTAGTTAAGAGGGCTGGACCGGCTCCATGTCTATCTCTTGGACCAGTGATCTGGGGTTAATGTCTTCCAGCGCTTCAGTCTAAAAGGAGGATCTGTACAATGAATGTAGACAGAGATGTCAATCATTTATTCCGGTAATCAGTGCCTTTCTGCCCATCCATTGTCCTTCTTCTGGGTTTGAAAGAGTTGGGTCCTATGTGTCAAGCATTCCTGCCTCCTTGGTCATAGGTAACTGGTCCGGGGCACAGAGCTGACTCAAAGGTGGCCAAGCTGATTCTCTTCCATCGATTCAGGTGAGGTAGTGGCAGCCCCGTGGAAGCTAAATCATCAGAGTTGTACTAAGATGGCTAAGAACACAGGGGGAGGAAGTGGAGGACGGGAAGAGGACAACCGCTGTGTTCTGACATCTTTCCTGGTTCTACTTACGGGAGGCTAGGGTCTACTTCCTGAAGTTGGCTGTTTTCTGTTTGGTCTTGTAACATGCTCCCTGACTAAGGGCATGAGTACTTCTGTAAAGTTCAGTTGGTGATACCCAAGGTGCCTTTTCTTTTTTTTTTCTTTTTTTTTTTTTTTAAAGATTTATTTATTTACTTTGTATACAGCATGTATGACCAGAAGAGGGCACCAGATCTCATTACAGATGGTTGTGAGCCACCATGTGGGTGCTGGGAATTGAACTCAGGACCTCTGGAAGAGCAGTCCATGCTCTTAACCTCTGAGCCATCTCTCCAGCCCCCCAAGGTGCCTTTTCTACCACAGTCCCACCCACAGGCACAGAGGCTCCCTCTCAACAAAGGAGGGGGCTTGAGAATGCACAAAAGCAAAAGGATGGCAGCTCCCACAGCGGCTTATCTGTAAAGAGTCTTGTGGGATCAGTGTCACGGTAAGACTATGACCAAGAAGTTTTCTTCACATAACATTTTTTTTTTATTGAGCAGCTACTATGTGCTGCACACTGTTTCAGATGTCAGTGAAGCCGCTCCAAATAAGAGTGCCTTTGGGGAGTTTACTCTCCTGAGGACACAAACAATGTGTGCATAAAAGCTGTCGGAACAGGTAGGGCTGTGGGCTATGAACACAACAAGTGATTCTCAGGCTATGAGTCATGCACAATCCTTACATCAGGGTTACAAGTGTCCACAAATGTTGCCAGGTGCTTTTGTTCTCACGAGAGGGATGAAACAGTTGAGATAATAACTGCCCTTTGACCCAAATAACAGCAGGGTGAAAACAAGTTTTGCTTGCTGTCAGCCTTTATATCATTTGCTCCAGGAAGGCCAGCCTTCAGGTCTGGGTTAAATGTCTTTCCTATTGTACCTTGTGCCTGGCCCATCGTCATAGCTTTGTGTTTTCTCCACTCCCCATGAGACCTGAGGGTAGAGATGATGCCTGCCAACACTCAACTAACACAACGATCCTTCACCGATGCTCAAGAATGGCCGAAGAATAAACATCAGAACTGGATGCCTGGTCAGCAACCACACTCTTGTTTTTTTTGAGACAGGGTTTCTGTGAATAGCTTTGTGTCTTTCCTGGAACTCACTCTGTAGCCCAGGCTGGCCTCAAACTCACAGGGATCCGCCTGCCTCTGCCTCCCGAGTGCTGGGATTAAAGGCGTGTACCACCACCGCCCGGCTTGGGTTTTTTTTTTAATCTTTAGACAGCTTTTTCACGTAAGACCCTGCCTGATTCGGGAACAGGTGGTTCATGGCTCAGCTAGAACATGACTGGCTTCAGAAACACAGGAGCAGGATTGTCCAACTCTTTCTCCATGGCTGAACCTGGGGCTCCTCTGCGGAGTACCTCTAAAACTGAAGAAGCAGAGTCCATAGGCGCTCTCAAAAGTGACTACTGCTGATGGGGCACGTGGAGACGCATGGTCACAGAGCTACAATGCAAACCCAACCTCATCGAATACCTAACCAGAGAGAGAGGCACACAGTGTCGCCAGCAACGGTACAAACACCTCCTGGCGTGTTCAAACAGCAGAGAGCTTACCTCTTCTCCCTTCTGCCACCAACACACGGTGCATGGAAACAAAATCTTAGAGCTCTGTGGTCTTCAGTACTGTTTGCCCAGGCACGTCCCCAGAACACAGTACTGGATCTTTTTAGGATCGTTTCAGGGGCCTTACAAAATGGCTCAACCTCAAATGTGACTTATCTATTGCCCTAGCAAGTGAAGTCCAGGATTGTTACTTGTATGAGGCGGGCAGACCAAGGCTGGTGGGCACAGCAAGGTGCTTGAACTTGGGATGCACAAAAGCAAGAGGCTGGTTCTCTTATTGGGATAGGTGGGAGCACAGATGCTCCAGCCAGCCTGACAGCCTGTGTGGCAGCATCCCACACTGCTCTTTACAACACATGGCCCAATACCAGACATTATTTATAAACGGAATCAGGGTAGACTGGCTGGAGAAAGGCAAACCTCGGTTTTACTTTTATACTGAATATGGTGTTTTTTGTTTGTTTGTTTTGACCGGTCTTACTATGTAGCCAAGACTGGCTTTGTTACTTGATACTTCTGCTTCAGCCTCTAGAATGTTGGGATTGCAGGTGTGAGCCACCATGCCAGAACCTCCACATAACATTCATAAGGCTTGCTATGTGTCATTAAAATGACACATAGGTAATACACAAATGTATTTTTACAAAAAACAGAGAACAAAATTACATAGTGGAAAGTTCCTTCTACCACCTCCCAATGTCTCCTAACACTCCATTTGGATTCATCTCCCCAGATGTATTTACAAGTGGACATGACACAAAACCGAATTGTTTTGGTTTTCCCAAGACAAGGTTTCTCTATGTAGCCCTGGCTGGCCTGGAATTTGCTCTGTAGACTGCACTGGTCTTGAACTCAGAGATCTGCCTGCTCTGCCTCCTGAGCGCTGGGATTAAAGACATATGCCACCAAACTTGGCCATTTTTAAACAATATTATTTTGCACTTTTCCCACTAATTTATCTTTAGAGTGCTTTGGTGTCCGTATTTTATTTTAAAGGAAGGGATTCGTAATATTCTTTTAATTAAAATTACTTTGATTTGTGAGTGCATGTGTGGAGGTCAGAGGACCTCCTTCCATCGTGTGGGTCCTGCTCGATGACACACGTCTCTACCTGCTGAGCCATTTCACCGATCATTTATATTTTTTATTTAGATTTTTCGAGACAGGGTTTCTCTGTGTAGGCCCGGTTGTCCTGAAACTCGCTTTGCCTGAAACTCAAGAGATCTGCCTGTCTCTGCCTGTTGAGTGCTGGGATTAAGGACATGTGCCACCACTGTGGGGCGTTTACCCAACCACCCCCACAGTTCCCCAGAGTTTTCTTGAGTGCGAGCAGCAGGAAATATTAGATAGAAGGATTTATTGCGGAAAATATCGCAGAGATAAAGAGAAAGAAAATAAAGGATAGCCTCGAGAGGGCCTGGAACCTATTCCAACGGGCCCCGACTGTCTCTGCCCCAGGGTTTTTATAGAGACGCCAAGGGAGCAAAAGACCTCCTCCCCCAGCACAGCCAAGTGCAGACCCTCCCAGACACCTGCACTTAGGCCCGTGTTCTAATCATCCTCTATGCAGACCTGCTGGGTAAAGCCACGAGGAACCCGAGAACGGGCTCCCACACACCACCACCCTGATTTTTTTTTTTTTGCACAGGGTCTTGCTTTGTAGCCCCAGATGATCTGGAACCAGGCTGGCCTCCAACCAGCTGGAACCTCCTGCTGCCTCCTGAGTGTTGGGATTACAGGTCACGTTCCACTCAGTATTAATGCTCTATAGTGTGTATGCACCATACTCGATTAGCCTGCTTGGTACCAACTTTTGGGTTGTTACCAGTTTTTCATTCTTACCTTTTAACACATTACGTACCCATATGGAGGTTCTATCGGGAGAAGACCCAAAATTGCTGGATTGAAGTTTATGTCAATACTGACAATTTGCTACCAACTTATATTCCCGTAGTAGTGGAACACTGCCTTTCCACACATCCATGTCAACACTGAACAGCAATGTGCCAGGCATTGTTCTAAACACAGAACACACATCTATCTGCCTTGTGGCACTGATAGTCTAGAGGAGAGAAACAATATATTATTTACCACATTTCCTTTACATGTACTATTTAGTAACTTATGCAGAATATCGAATGACCTGAGGAAGAATGAGGTGTAAGGGGCTGGGAGTGAGAAGCCGAGAGAACTCGGGGGTCAGCTGGGGTAAGTATTTGTAGGTGACTGATGGCATTCGGCTTTGGACTCAGGGAGAATTGTCATGAATGGGAGGAAGAACCAGTCAGGCAGCTATTGCCCAAGAATCTAGCTGAGATGGCAGTGGCCCAGGCCAGGGTAGTAACAAAGACTTGAAGAAGGGGCCAGAATCTGAAATCTCTGAAGCTAGTTTCTGGGGATTAGATACAGGGCAAAGGAACAAGGTGGAGGCTCGGTGGGAAAAATGCTCCAGGCAAGCCTGAGGACCCCAGATCCACACGGTGGAGAGAACCAACTCTCTCAAGTTAAGTGTTGGAACCGTTACTAAAACCTAGCTATTACATTTTACCATCTAGTAAATCATCTTATTTTAGTAAGAAATCCAATTTACCAGTGAAACCAACTGGGAGGCAACAAGCCCATCTATCTACAGGGGAGCTCAAGTTTGGACAGGTAGTTGATCCAAAGGAAAAGCAGTAACAGTGTACCAGCCAGCTAGGTAGACTAGGCCTCCATCGATCTTCCCAGTGCACCCTGTGAAGCTGGTGAGGGGTCTTTCCTGCCCACTCCTTTCAGCCTCTGGGGCTTGCTGCGATCAGTAGACACTCCCAAGGCCCTCGCAGACTCATTACCATTCGAATATGCCTCAGTTGAATCCACCTGGAGTATTAGGGCTTTTCTTTTTCTTTTTTCAACTCTAATAAACAGCCTTGAGATTAAGGGAGAAGGGATAAGACCAGCTTATCTTAGTGAAAAAGGGCCTCAGAAAATTGGATGGGGAAGCTAAATCTTGCTGAGTCTGCCTGGTTTAGCAATACATCTGTGTCTCACAAAGGCCCTGGGAACCTTCTAGGGAAAACCAGACATGGGCTGAACATGGCACCAGCCAGAGGCTCTACTGAAATAGGCAGGGATCATGGGGGATCCAGTTAATCATGTGGCCTTCTGATTGCTTTCAGAAGCAGACCCACAACATAAACTTCACTTCTAGGTACAGAGCTGTCCAGTGAGGTTTTTGTGTAAGATCCCAAGATCCGGAAAGGGGTTGTTAAAATGAGGAGGGAAGAAGACATTAGGGAGTGTGACCTTCCACAAACCTGTTGGTGCTGAGCTCGGCATATGCCTCACCCAACCCATTCAAACAGTTCCCTTCATAAAGGCCATCCATACTGCAATGGCTACAAAAAACTGAGAATATATGCCCTTTCTATGTGTATACCCACTTACAAATATTAATTTTTGTTTGTTTTGGTTTTTCGAGACACGGCTTCTGTGTGTAGTTCTGGCTGTCCTGGAACTCACTCTATGGACCACAGAGATCCACCTGACTCCACCTCCTGAGCTCCGGGATTAAAGGCATGTGCATCCACCCCCACCTGGCTAAACATGTTTTGTGTGTGGATGAGTGCTGTCCGCACCTGTGCCTACCCACTACATGCATGCCCAGTGCACTCAGGGACCAGGAGTGTCAGGATCCCCTGGATCAGGAGCTACAGAAGACTGTGAGCTGCCATATGGGTGCTGGGAATTGAACCCTGGAAGGGTTCTCTAGAGCAGCCAGTGCTTTCTCAATGGCTGAGTCCTCTCTCCAGCCCTCTAAAAAATACTTTGAGTGCATAGTATTTGTTTTCTTCACTTAACATTTTAAGCACTTCTCCCAATTGTTAAGTATTCCCCACAAAAGGATGCTGGTACTTTTTGAGTTTGCTTTTTTGAGACAAGACTCTTACTGTGTACAGCTCTGCCTGTCCTGGAATTCACTATGTAGACCGTCTGCCTCTACCTCCCAAGTGCTGAAATGAAAAGGTATGTGCAACTGTAGCTAGCATGATACTGGCACTTTTAAACATAATTTCATTGAACAAGTCTTTTTACTAGACACTGCTGTTCCTAGATTTGCATTCTCAATTTCGACTGAGGTAGAATTGCCAAGTTTAAGAGTTATGCTTTTCAGGTTGGGGAGATGGCCCACTGGTTAAGTGCACTTTACTGTTCTTCCAGAGGTTCAGAGTCTGATTCCTACCATCTACATGGTAGCTCACAAACATCTCTAACTCCAATTCCTGCAAACCCATCACCCTCTTCTGGCTTCCACAGGCCACCAGACAAGCAGGTGGTATATAGACATATATGCAGGCAAAACACCTACACACAAATTAAATTACCACCTTTTAGAAGAATAAAATTTTATTTTTTAAAGAATGAATGAATTTTAGGATTTTCAACGTGAATCAGTACAGGGAAGCACAAAAAACACTCACATTTTGCCGTTTTTTTTTTTTTTTTTTTTTAGTATGTAAACATGGACACCAGGAATACACACATATACAGGCAAAACACCAAACAATGTAAAAGATTAAGAAATATGTAACATTCTGTAAACAAATGTTGCTCTGCATAAATTACTGATCAGAATTTCTCTTAAATATAAATAGTTCCCCATTTTCCTACTGCCCTTGAAAAGGCTATTCATTTTCTGTATATGGGCGTAGTATATCTGCAGTAGCACAGTTCCAGGAAGGGAGCCGCTTTGCCTAGTCACAAGAGTTCTAGAACCATTTGTGGAGAAACACGAATCTGATTAGCCACTTCCTGCTGCTGGACATGTGACTTGTTTTAAATCTTCACTCTGACAAACATTCTTGAACAAAAGCCTTCCTGAATGGCTGATGACTTTTGTACACTCAGTTCCCAGAAGTGAAATTTATTTCAGCCCAAGGGCACACCTCTGAAAACATTTAGAATAGTCACCTAATTTCCTCAATGGTACCGAGAGGAAAAGAGGATACAATCTGGGACTGTGCTCTCCAATGCAAACACTCAAGAGGGCAGTGATTCACATTCTCACTGGCAGAGTACTATGGTGCCAGTCCTCCTATTTCTACTGTTCGTGCCTTGATGCCACACCAATTCTACGATCTACGCTGCATTTTAATTCTATCCTATGATAAGTGACAAAAGAGCTTAACTACAAACAGCTTCCCACTGGTCCTTTCTTCAGGTGTAGCTTCTTAAGAGGCTAGACCTGTTCTGTCAAGGTGCACATCGTATCTGCAGAAACTTATTCCCCAAGTCTTTAAAAACAAAACTTCATTTTTATGTTTGTTCAGCCTCTTGTAACTATGTGTGTTTCACAGGGACCAGACCCACAAGAGGGGGTTGGATCCACTAGAACTGGAGTTACAGGTGTTTGTGAGCTGCCTTGTGGGTCCTGGGAACTGAACTTGGGTCCTTTGCAAGGGGGCCCTTAACTCCTGGGTCCCCTCTCCAGCCACCCCTCCAAGAAATTAATTCTGATGCTGGAACTTTCCAGAGAAGTTTTGTGTGTCAGCATATTCTTCTTCTTTTTTTTTTTTTTAAAGATTCGTTTGTATCTCTGCAGGCTAGAAGAGGGCACCAGATCTCATTATAGATGGTTGTGAGTCACCATGTGGTTGCTGGGAATTGAACTCAGGACCTTTGGAAGAGCAGTCAGTGCTCTTAACCTCTGAGCCATCTCTCCAGCCCCATGTGAGCATATTCTTATGACCCCTTCCCCACAACACACAGCCACTTAGAAATGGCTTCCAGACAGTAACAAAATGAGCTGGGTTGCAGTTTGTTGGCCTGTAACTTAATTGAGCATGCTCCCTACAGGAGCTTGGGATGGAGACAGATCCCTGCCCTTAGCTAACATATTTCCACTTGCTCCTAAACACAGGCCAATGCCTTTGTCTAAAGAGTCTGTCTTAACGGTAAGGATAAACTTTGTGTTGGATTTACCAAACAGCAGCTTGTTGGTTTCAGGTGGGTCACATTTAATGGACATCAAGGAAAACTTAAGAAAATTTCCCCAGGGGTGAGTTACATAAAAATTTCCTATGATGCACGAATTTTAGAATCCAGCTTACATAATCGATTTGTATTAATTTTTGCCCCTTACAAAAATAGCTGTACCCGCTGTTACCAAATGAACCCAATAATCAAGTGCAGATAAAAGGAGGAGGGGACAGGGCAGAGACTCACACTGCAGACAGCAGGCAGTGGCGTCACTTCCAGCCAGTCCCAGTCTCCCTCCCTAACAGGGACATCCAGTTCATAGAAAGGAGCACCAAACTCCCTTTTAACATCCAAACTCCATGGCATGGAGATGACATTAAATTGGCGACATCAGCAAAGAACAGTGACTGTCACAGAGTGTTCTGTTATGACAGCCACAACACTTGGGGACAGTCTGGCTTCAACAGCATGAACAATACAGCAAATAAAACGAGGAAAAAGTGAATCCTTGATACACCCTCAAAGACAGATACAGATCTTTAAGATGGAGTGTTTATTCATGGAGAAAACAGTTAACAAAATACTCTAGAGACTTTCTTAGTCCATCAAAACCAATTAAAAAGCCACCAACCAGGAAGAGTCCAGAGACCTAAAAGCCACAGAGACTGCTGTCCCCCTTCCTTTGGTTTACCTGTAGTTATCTCTTTAAGCAAAGCCTATGGGTGACTAACTTCTTTAGGGGGTTACTTTGTGTGGATGAGTATTATGTAGCTCAGGCTGGCCTTGAACTTGTTATATAGCTGAAGGTGACTTTGAACTTCTGATCCTCTACCCTTAGGAGTGCTGGGTCAGGCCTGCACCACACCTGATTTATGTGGTACAGGGTGTTGAACCCAGGACTTAGTGCATGGTAGGCATGTGCCTATCCAATCAAGTGCCAGCTCCAGCTCCTGAGGGACACTTTAATTCCATTGTCTTCATGTGCCTAAGATTCCTCTCTAAGAGCAGAGAAGAGTGAAGAGCTCAAACACGGAATTTGATGACGATTAGGAGTTAGGAATCCTGGTTGCTGGTTCACAAATCACACGTTGCTGGGAGGAAAACATTACTTCTTATTAATAAACCCTGAGGTCGTGACACACCACAGACATGAATTCACTTCTTCCTCCCACAGAGGTAACAGCAGAGGCTGAGAAATCGTGTGGATCATTATCATACCTACCAGAACGGGACTTAGTCAAACACTTCTCTGAGCCAACTGTAATCAGTTTACTCTCCAAGATGTGCCCAGGCAACAGCATGGCGGATGACTTCTTCCCTGCCTGTGTGTGGCTTGCCTTAGGGCTAGAGCACATGGCAACAGGAGCTAACCTCCAAGTCTTAGCTGTCAGGATTTAGCATTGCCCGTTTTACTGGGTTACTCTGCTCATCCAGATGGCACAAACCACCTGTAGTAATGTCTCTTTTTGTCTCCTCCATGGGTTCCAAAGGGAAGTCCTGGCCTGTGGCCAGTACCTGTCTGACAGTCATATTAACTCGAGCAGTATTCAAATAGGCGGCACACACCTGCCAGTCCTCCAGAGAGCAGGGCTCAAGCAGCGAATCGGTTGGGAGGACAGCTGGGAGAGGTGTCTCCAGGCAGCGAGGCAGGCATTCCCCATCAGGATGGGGAAGGACTCGAGGGACTGCATGATTTAACAGGCGGCTGAAACCCGACATTACCATGATGTCACCACTGTGCATAAACATGGCTGTAGGGGCCTCATCTCTTTGGAGGCCACCCAGGAGAAAGATGGCGGACTGTCCAAAGCTACAAAAGAAAGTCAAAGTAAAAACAGAAGTTTGTTATTAGTTATACTTGTGAAAGTTACTGCCAACTGCATTCTTTTTACATTTCAGACTGACACTGATTGAACTCAGGTTGAGTTGGTGGTAGGTGCCTTCACCTGCTGAGCTACCTCATGATCCTTATCTATTTTTGATCTGTATGATCTTGTGTGGAGGCCAAAGGTTAATGCTGACATCTTCCATAATTCCTCTTCCATCCTTTTTTTAAAATTATTTTTTATGGGCTGGAGAGATGGCTCAGAGGTGAAGAGCACTGCCTGCTCTTCCAGAGGTCCTGAGTTCAATTCCCAGCAACCACATGGTGGCTCACAACCATCTGTAATCAGATCTGATGCCCTCTTCTGGCCTGCAGTCATACATGCTGTATACATAATAAATAAATAAATCTTTAAAAAAAAATTATTTTTTATGTGTATGGGTATTTTGTCCACATATATGTCTGCACACGTGTGTGCCTAGTTTCCTCAGAGTCAGAACAGGGAACCGGATAGCCGGGGACTGGAGTCACCGATGGTTGTGAGCCACCATGCAGCTGCTGAGAATCAAACCTCAGTCATCTAGAAGAGCAGCCAAGCGCTTTTAACCACTAAATCACCTGTCCAGCTCTGCATCTCTTAATCTTACTTTATTCTTATTCTTTCTGTGTGTGCATCCAATAGGTGTGTGAATAAGCTATGGAGCACACATGGCAGTCAGAGGGTGTTTTGGAGCTCTCTCCTTCTACTGTGGGATCGGAGCATCAAATTCAGGCCAACAGGCTTGTTAGGAAGTGCTTTGCCCACTAAGCCATCTCATGACCCCATCTTATTAAAATCAGCCCACCTTGGAAAAATTACTATCCATGTGTGAGAAGTCAGAGTGACTTCTGGAGTTGGTTTGCTCCTTTCACCATGGGTCTCGAGATTGAATTTAGGTCGTACGCTTGCAGCAAATGCCCTTCCGAAGAGCCATCGCACTGGCCTCACCAGACTGTTTTGCGACAGGATCTCTCACTGAGCCTGGAATCCTAGGATCCATTGTCTCTCCATCTTGCCCTTCCCCTCAAGCACTGGGATTACAGGTATGTTCTGCTTCATATGCCTGGAGTTTTACATGGGTTGGTGGGGGGCGGCGGTGTGTGTGTGTGTGTCTGAACTTGGGTCCTCGTGCTTGTTACTTGCAGCATGTTACTTAACCAACTGAGTCATCTGCTCAGTCCGAAAGCCATCACTTTTAAACTATTCTGGCTTGTGTTTCTCGTGATCCCATACATTAGTATGACAGCCCACAGAGTTGATATAAAATAAACCGTGATGCAGCAGATACACAAAGCAAGAACTGAGTTTCAACATTCTCTAAGTTTTATTGATGCATCTTTTCTTTTAAAATTCAGTATTTCAGGGCTGGAGAGATGGCTCAGAGGTTAAGAGCACCAACTACTCTTCCAAAAGTCCTGAGATCTGGCACCCTCTTCTGTACACATAATGAATAAATAAATCTTTAAAAAAAATTCAGTATTTCAATAAAATCGTGAGTCATTTACTATGTTTCTAATTTCTTCATTTTCAAGACAATTAACGAAAGGTCCTTTCTTGTTGAGATTCTATAGACTCTTTGCACATACTAAACCTTCTGTTTAGGGGGACAGAGGGTGAACTCAGGATTTGCGTTTACTCTGTATTCTGCTTCACTTTTCCAAAAAGCCTGGTTCAATTCGAGTTATGGCCATCTAACGTGCTTATTACACACAGCAATGACAGTACTTCTCATTAAAAAACTAAATTTTTGCTTAAAAGTGTCTTAGAAAAAAACAATAAACACCAGAAATCCCTGGAATTCAGTTACCTGAAGGACAGCAATGGTTTGGAGTGATCTAGTTCAGATCTGTCCACGTGGATCCCCAGTGTGGAGTCCAGGCGGTAGTAATTCAGGATACCTGCTTCTGCTTGGAAACCCTGAAATCCACAGGCAGCGGCAACTTGCTCTGAGAGGAAAGCCAGGTCAGAAGGGAAAGGTGTATAATGATCTGCTGAGTATTTCTTTGGTAAAAGTAGAGAAAACAAGAAAAATAAACAATGATCTCAGAATATAGGAAATGGTGGCATGAAATCCTTTGCCTCACTAACTATTAACACAGGCACTTAAGAAGCCTTCCACCCATTACCAGTGGCCATTACTGAAGAAAATGTCTCTTCCCTCCCCAGCAACCATTTAGATCCACAGGGAGGGGCCCTCCTAAAGGTTGTTTTTATTAAAAGGAAACCTAATACTATAGTCAGCTTGCAACCTGGCTTGATACTCATCTGCCTGGTCAATCTGATAGGGTGACATGCACAAAACATCTGGATTAAGTTTAATCATAGCCAAGGTAGGACCTCCTTTTTCAGCCATTTATCCTTTCGATTTACTTCTGTTTTTCTTTCTTTCTTGCTTGTTTTTTAAACTTTTTTGAGATAGGGTTTCTCTGTGTAGTCCTGGCTGTCTTAAAACTCTGTAGACCAGGCTGGCCTTGAACTCAGAGGTCCTGGGATTAAAGGTATGCGCCACCACTGCCCAGCCTGCTTCTGTTTTTCTAACACTCACGCCCTCCTAGAACGACAAGCCAGCCACTAGAGTCAGGCTTTCTGGGCTGTGCATATCTGCAGAGGTCGGAAGCTTCTTTGCCCTTTCTCCTTTCTGTGCTAAGTTGAACTAAAGTCTTCTCAGAAGACCCAATTTTTGTCTTCCAATTCCACTGGTGTTCTGGTGCAGCTAGCTGGACCAAGTCACAAAACTGGCTAGAGTGGAACCAACTCTAGGTGCAAAAAACGCTTTTCTATGGCGTCTGTGTGGATGGGCTTCTCTGGTTGGTTGGAACTTCTGTTTTTAGTGTTTTGTTTGTTTTTTAAAAATTTATTCAACAGCATGTAAGTCAAATCCCTACTTAATTCTTTTCTGTTTGAGATGGGCTATCTCTACATAGCCCTGACTTTCTACTTAATTCCTAAAATGAAAGGTTGACACTAAAGTTTCCTTATATTAAGCTTTGGTCCTTTGGAAAATAAATTGGGGGGTTAGGGCTGGAGAGATAGCTCAGTGTTTAAGAGCAAATACTGCTTTTCCAGAGGACCCAGGTTCAATTCCCAGCACCTACAGGGTAGCTAACAACCACCTGTAACTCCAAGATCTGATACCCTTACACAGATATACACACAGGAAAACACCAATGCACATAAAATAAATAAACAAATCAGGGCTGCTGTCCTAGTGTTGCCCCTGGGCCCTTTTAACTGTCTACTATATTTGGACAAACTTTCCTCCCCATTTTCATTTTTTTTGTCTTTGCTCTTCTCTGAATACTCATGTGGTTTTTGACCATTTTCACTTCTCATTCTCTTAGTAAAGAAGGGTAACCTTGAGGTATATAAAAATAATAAAAGCAAATGAAAACATCATTAAAAGCACTGACTGGCTTTTCTGGGTTAGGATAGCTAACTGCTTAGCACAGAGAGGTACTGCTGTAAAGACTTCACAGGCATTAGTCAATTACTCTAAGCTTTTAAGGATTTATATGTATGTGTGTTTTGCCTGCATCTATTAGTCTGTGTACCATGTGTGTACCTACTGCCCACAGAGGCCAGAAGATGGTATCAATACCTTGGAACTTTAGGATGGTTATAAGCTACCATATGGGTGCTGGAAACTGAAGCTGGGTTCTTTGTAAGAGCAACAAATGCTCTTACCCACTGAGCCCTCTCTCTAGCTCCTAATTTAACTTTTTGAGACAGGGTCTTGTTACAGTCCAAACCAGCTTTGAACTAGTGTACCTCCTGCTTCAGCCTCCCGAGATTAGAAGTAGGGTTAGAGATGTGTGCCGCCACTCCCAGCTCTCCAAGAGATACAGAAAGGAGGCAATAAGTCATAGTCACTCCCCTAAAGGGTCCAATTCATGCTCCTGACAGCCTTTGCTATGGCAGTGGTATTTCAAGTTTGTTCAGGAAGAAATCCAACTACATGGGCCCAACAACCTATAAATGTAAAACGAATGAAGCAATACCTTACTGTCCCAGTTATAATGGTACCCTAGCGTGACCCAGCGTAGTCTCTCTAGTAAAGTCCGGGGTCTCCGTTTATTCACTTCTTTAGACCTGTAAAGATTGTACACAAGAGAATTTAGTCATCTTAAATGGCAACAACAATCCTTTCTGTAGAGTCTATGCATTTAGTCTAAGCTGTTAGCCAAGGCTTGAGAAGGAAGCTGACATTAAGAGTATTAAGACTTGAATTGAGGTGAGCAGTGGATCTCTGAGTTCGAGGTCAGCCTGGTCTATAAAGCAAGTTCCAGGACAGGCTCCAAAACTACACAGAGAAACCTTGTCTTGAAGGAAAAAAAGAGAGACCGGAATTGAGATTTTTTTCTTTTTTCTTTTTCCCCGAGACAGGGTTTCTCTGTGTAGCTTTGCGCCTTTCCTGGAACTCACTTGGTAGTCCAGGCTGGCCTCGAACTCACAGAGATCCGCCTGGCTCTGCCTCCCAAGTGCTGGGATTAATGGCATGCGCCACCACCGCCCGGCTGGAATTGAGATTTTTGTTTTCATTTTTTGAGTCAGAATCTTACTATGTAGCCCTGGTTGGCCTAGAACTCACTAGGTAGACTAGGATGGCTTCAAACTTAAGCAATCTGCCCGCCTCTGCCTCCCGAGTGCTGGGATTGAAGGTGTACACCACTGTTCTTAAGTTGGACAAGAGAGGTGCTAGCATCTAACTTAATTTTAAATCTTTATCCAATTAACCAAAATAATTTTCAATGTTTTAAAAAAATGCATGGCCCTTATTACTGGCTTTCACAGCAAACAGAAGCATGTTACGCTCTCTGCCCTTGACACTTTCTCCAGGCACTAGATGATGGATAGGTGGGCTGGCCACCTTCTCCCCTTGCCATTGTGCTCACACAGCGGTTTTCTGTTTTTGTCATGGCTAAGTAAGTGCTTTATGTTAGTGTAGGCATTTTTCTCAGCAATCATGTTGTAATACCATTGCTTTCAAGAGAACCCTAACTGTGTGGAAATGAACTGACCAGTTGTCCACTCTGCAGTGGGCAATCTGGGCCCCATAAGCAAGCGTTGCATTTTCTTTCCCTACAAAAACGGAGAATCACTGGTAAGCCACCAACCTATGACAAAATAATGCCAGCATCCTACTGTAAGGTTTTTTTTTCTTCTTTTTATTTCATTTTTAAGGCACGGCAATTGTCTTTCTTAACTATTTCCTCAGAGACCTCACAGCTTTCTTTCATCCTTCCTTTCCACTGAACCCGGTCTTCCAAATTTTTTTTTAAGATTTATTAATTTTATGTGTATGCATGTTTTGCCTGCATGGATAATGTTTGTGTACCATGTGTGCACCTGGTACCCAGGGAGGTCAGAGAGCACATCAGATACCCCAGAACTGGATTTATGGATGGCTGTTAACTACAACAAGGGTGATGGTGTTAGGTCCTCTGGGAGATCAGCAGGTGCCCTGAACCACTGAGCCATCATTTAGGCTGGTCTGAACCCGATCTTTAATCTTCTGTCCCCAGAGCCATGTTCTTTCAGTCTGAGGGTTTCCAGTTGTCTCACCTGACTCTCTTAATCACAAGTGAACACACAGTGTTACAGTAATCACTAACACCCTTTCGCCTCACTTAATCTTCCAGCTTCTGCTCTATACCATTATGCACTTCCAGTTTGCAGTTTTGCCTATGTCTTTTAAGGTCCATGAGAAACACAGGCACAATCAAATGATGCAGGAAAACGGCCTCCCAATACTCTAACCGGCCTTCTTTCTGGTTCCTCCTCGCTTCATACTATATCATCCTATTACCCTGATACCCTTTAGCCTTCCTACACTGGAGAGACCTTTGGTCTCACACATTCCAGCTGCCCTCTGTGCTTTGTTCCCTCCTCTGCTGTACTGGTTTTAATCACATTCATATGTAGGTGTTTTTGGAGGTCAGGTGCTGATCCCCTGAATGCAGGGTTATATATAGGTGGTTAGGAGCTTGGACCCTCTGCAAGACCAGTGCATGTTCTTAACTGCTGAGTCATCTCTCCAGCCCACCAACCAAAATTTTACATGGGGGGAAAAATGGAAAGGACCAATTCTGCGTCTACATGGAGAGTGTAAATGATAAAGTTTTCACACACAAAGATGGATACAAAGTATCTCAGAAGCTACACATAAAAACCAAAGCTAAGCTGCTTTATTTAGAGTTATATTTTTCTCCCCTTATACTTTTTGTTTTGAGACAGGGTCTCTCTGCTTATTCTTGGCTGTCCTAGAACTCTCTATGTAGACCAGGCTGGCCTCAAACCCCAAACCTGGGTTTGATGGTGTATGCTTGTGATTCCAGCATTTGGGATCACAGGCAGGAGAATGAATACAAGTTCAAAGCCTGCCAGGAATATTTAAGTGAGACCCTGCTTTAAGAAACATTTGGTGGTGCACACCTTTAATCCTAGCACTTGGGAGCAGAGGCAGGTGAAGCTGAGTCAGGCCAGCCTGGTCTACACAGGCAAACTGTCTCAGAAAACAAACGAACAACAAATATAGCAAGAACAGCTAGTACAAAGAATGGAAGCAAGCCTGATGTGTTTAAGGAACAGCACTTCAGGTCAGGGTGGCTATAGAGAAGTAAATGATAAGGAACAGTAGGAAATAAATTAGAAATATCATGGAGCCAGATCAGACTACCTAGGTCTTATAGGCTATAATTTTAAATTTCTAAATACATGATGCTGGGCATAGTGGTACACACTTTTAATCCTAGCACTCGGGAGGCAGATACAGGAGAATCTCTGAGTTCAAGATCAACCTTGTCTACATAGCAAGCTCCAGGACTACATAGAGATACATCAAAACACACACACACACACACCCACACACACACCCCAAAACGAAAACCATGATAGTGTCATGTAACAAAGGATTTGTTGCTCTGGTTCTGGGAAAGAAATTTCTTTTTTATTCCTGGTCCTGGGGATAAGAGTCAAGAACCTACATGCCTGTATGTAGCAAGAGCTATACTCACCCTAAACCCTCACAATTTCCTGATAGTGTCCCACTGTTAATCATGGTGGCGCCTTGCATCACACCTGGGTTTATGCTAAGGAGTGATGATTCAGGATGTTGGCTGGTAATCCCACAAAAGCCAACCATGTGATCAGAGGAGTGAGGTTTTATGCTAAGTGGTATTAGTTGGACCTCCAGACTGAATTCAATCATGTGGTTAATGACTTGTATATATTCAGGTGTAAGTGCCCCTTCTATGTGTGTAGATGAACATGCCCATGGAGGCCAGAGGTCAGCTTGGTGCCATAAACAAAGAGGTGTTCACCTCGCTTTTATTTGATAGTATCTCTCTCAGTGAAACACAGGGCTCACTGCTTAGACCAGCAAGTGAGTCCCAGGGATCTGTCTGTCTATACCTCTCTAGCATTAGGATTATAAGTGAGTGCCACCATGGTTTGTTTTCAAATGTGGGTACAGTTGCCAGGCAGTGGTGGGGCACGCCTTTAATCCCAGCACCCAGGATGCAGACGCAGGTGGTCACTTAGTTCAAGGCCAGCCTGGTCTACAGAGAGAGTTCTAGGACAGCCAGGGCTGCACAAAGAAACCTGGTCTTGAAAAACCAAAAAGTGGGCATGGGGGTTGAATCCAGACCCTTCTTCAGCTTGTGCGGTATCACTTTAAGCCCCAAACTTGCTTTCTTTTTCTTTTTTTTTTAAAGATTTATTTATTTATTATGTATACAGTGAGTGTTCTGTCTGCAGGCCAGGAGAGGGCGCCAGATCTCATTGTAGATGGTTGTGAGCCACCATGTGGTTGCTGGGAATTGAACTCAGGACCTCTGGAAGAACAGCCAGTGCTCTTAACCTCTGAGCCATCTCTCCAGCCCCAAACTTGCTTTCTTGAGACAGGGTCTCTCTCTGCCCTGGAACTTACCAAACATGCTGGTGAACTCCAGAAATCTGCCTGTCTGCCTCCTCAGTCCTGAGATTATAAGTAGGCAAGGCCTGTCTGGCTTTTTTCTTTCTTTCTTCCTTTTAATTAAAAGAAAACAAAACACATGGGTTCTGGGGAACTGAACTTGGGTCGAGTCACCTCCCTAGCCTACATGACTAATGATTACATCTGTAGTGACTATACAACAAAATGCAACTCCCAAATTCTGGATGCTAAAACTTGGGAGCTCACTGGCTGGTAGAAACACCAACACGCTGTGAAGGCAAAATGCCCCGATTCCACAGTGAAGGGCACACACCTGGTCTCACAGTCTTAATTTGTCTGGCCCCAACTTAGTGAGAGCACAGTGTTTTCCTGAGGTGTAGGGGCTGATCTAGTGAGCTACTGAACACGAAGGGGCCACGAACGCCCCTGAACTATAATCAGTGATCATCAGTATGAGTAGCCTAGAATGACCTCAAGCCCGACCGACGTCTCAAAGTTTGTGTTAACCCTGCGTAGCTTCATCAGAACTGAACTTCACATGAGAAGCTGTGACAAAAACGACATGATTTCTACATTCCATGTAGAAAAGGTTTGAAAAGGGGCAAAAAGCACATTGGACTAAGGTGGCTGGGTTAAATACAGTGAGAAATGATAGTTTAATCTGATCTAATACCTACTTTGTTTCCAAGAGATAGATTTAAGGTCTTTTAATGGCTATACCCTACTTCTGGGACAGGCCATGACTGACTGTTGATCTGGTCTCCTGCTCATAAAGGTACTTGCACTTAAATATTGCATACACACCGACCCCGCACTCAAGAACCAGGGACTAGACAAGCACTGAGATGTATTCCCAGCCCTAACTGCTTTTGTGTAAGACTCTAGCTATACCATCCCTGAACAAAGCTCACAAGTGCAATGCAATCATTCTGTCAACTCCTGTTTTCCTAGTACAGTCACCTACCACATCTTCACTTCCTATTTAAACGGGCCAGAGTTCTAAGGTGACAAAAGTCGAAGGATCCTCAGGCCCTCTTGTTGCTGGTTCTTAATGTGGGAGGATGTTGGAGCAATCAGAATCTCTGGGGGAGTACCGGGACAGTGGACCCTTTCTACTGACAGACTTTGGAAGTGGAGTGTTATTGTACTGCTCACAGGACACTGACAGATGACTCAAACACCTGGATGGCTTATCCCATCCAGCACCTATATTTCCCACGTGAGGAAATGGAAACATATATCACACAGTGACAGGATGGGAACCAGAGACCTAATCAATGCTGCCAGCGCAATGTCTCAGACTATCAGTTTCTTCCAGTCTTGACAATACAGGGTATAACCACCACCATTTTTATTTTTGCTTATTAGATAAAAAAAAAATCTCCCTATTGTCCATTGGATGATATATTACAGAGGTTCATCTGAGCTATCTTAGAAGGCAGCTGTGATTTCTATAGTCATATATCAGAAGGCAAAGAAAAAATTATTTGAAAATACAGGCTGGTTTAGCTATTAAGCACTCTTAACTTCATTCAGTCACGATCTTCCTTTACACTACCCTCAGGTCTAAGGGTAGCACTAAAAGCTGAAGAACAGGAAAGGTTTCCCGCACTGCTCCTACATATACATTAAGCTACAGACACAGGAGGCTTTAAAGGAAACCTGCTAAATGTTAGTTATGTTCTTTCCCTTTGAACGTAAGAAAATCTTGTACTTCCCCCATTAGAAGCAGCATGATAGTTTATGGCATGAAGGGCAAATAGGCCACCAAGAGGACATATTTTCAAGAAGCATCTTCTAAGGATTTCTCACATACATTCACAGAAACCAGAGGGAAATGTTAAACAAAACAAAAAAACTTGTCCAAGATTACCCAGCTACTACCGAGCTGAGCAAGGATCGGAAGACAGGCAATCTGACCCCAGAGCTTGTGCCCTACATTGCTAACCCCCGTACAATTTGGTCCTACTCCATCTACCATGCCCACTTACTGTTGTCAACCTTACCCATGGCTTCCAGGAAGCAATTTTATAAATTATTCCAACTTTGCCATGCAAGAGACCACTCTCATGATAAAGTATAAACTCTAAACTTGTAACTGCCAACTATCTATTTAAATGTGTTATTCTCTACACTTTTATAAAAATCATAGAAGACAGGAAATGTTTTTGGCTTTCCCTTTTAGAACGGAATTAAAGAAACAGAGGTTAAACATCACCACTCTCCAGCATGAAAACTGTCAAGTGACAGAAACAGAATGTTGGAGTACTGCAATTCACCCAGCTACTGATTAAGCTGGTTAGAACTTGCATGAACTCCAATTACTCTTGCATACGCTGTCCCCCTTGCCTGGCCACGAGCTGAGTCAGGCAAGGTCTACGGATATGCCTAGGAAATGTCTCCTAACTTTTTTTGAATCTCTAACACTCCAGCGTACATGCCCTGTGCTCCTATTTCACAGAACATGCTCTTAAATACCATCTCTGCTAAGTCTGATGAATACTGCTCACCAGACTTTTTACTATTCTGAATGGCGAATACCTAATCATTCTGAAGAATAGTTGAAATTGTCGGGATGGGAGTGGGTAATAGATCAATAGATACAATTATTAAAAATTGTATCAAAAAAAAAAAAAGCCACTTTTTCTTCTTGGATACTTCCATGCTGCTTGGAAGAATTATTTCCTCCTGTGTTTCTCCAGTGCTTCCCACTATTATAACATTTTCCCAGCTCTATTGTAATTACTCCTGTATATAATTCCTGAGCATAAGGAAAGTGTCTCTAATGCCTAGCATCATGCCTGGTATCCAACTGATTTCTCCAGTGAGTATTTGTGGAATGAAAGCTGAATCATCAAGATCCAAACACTAGCTCTTCTATAAGCAACAACTGACCCATCATAAAAAAGCTAGGAGTAGCACCTCCATGTAAAACAGAAGTAAAGTGCTACCAGCGATATTTTTCCTACAAGTCTACAAAGAAACACACTTTGAATAAAGACGGATCATGTGAGGACGATGTGGATGAACTCAGTTTCTAAGCTATGACAAGACGCTTTAAAATGGATCTCAGTTACTGTAACTGTCAAAGCATCTGCCCAAATGTTCTTAGGGAAGAACAGGACAGTGCTGTGCAGAGATGAGGGGGGAAACCAATGCATCCACTTTTACTCAAAGCAGTTTCTTCAAGGATCTTCCTCTGGCTGTTAAGATTTACCTTAGGAATTCTTTGCTCTGTTCCCACGGACTCTGGGCCTCTTCTTTAGGCATGTGCTTGTCCAGGTTACATACATTAGGTTTCTGGGAGTACAACTTAAGGCACTGTTTTATCCAGTGCCGCTGGCATCCTGGGAGGAATGGGTTTGGGATGAAAATAAATCCTATAAAAAGAAGATGGGGGGAGGGAGATTTGCAATTGTTCTGTTTCTTTTTTCATTTCTTACACCCACTATTCTGTCATTTACTTCCCATATCCTTTGGTTCTGCTTAAAGTTAATAAAAAACCAAGTTACGATGAACAGGAGACACCATATAAAAATCTGACTTTGGGAACATCCTCAAGAACAAACAAGTTGAAAGGTTAGCTATCAATGGTGTTGTCCTAAAGCAACTTTAGAATTCAAAGTTCATACCAATTACAGTCACACAAGAATCCTCCAAGTCTGTTTCACTTATTACAGGCACAGAAGGCTACCTCTAATACTCGATTTAATTAACCATAGGTCTTCATCTAGTAAACAGAACACTAGTCATTAGTCTTCTTTGTTTCTCAACTTCAAATCCACCTTTCTTGAACATACCGGCACCTGTCACTCCAATCTCAGAGGATCCAACACTCTCTTTCTGTTTCCCTGGCACTCCACACTGGTGTGCAGACTAAGGTCCAGCAAAACCACACCACCACCCCCCCCCACACACAAGAAGAAAATAATATTCTAATACTTCCAAAAGATAACAGATAAAAAAGAATACATCTGATAGAGTTCACACCTTCGAAGTAACTTGGAAATTTAGTGCCTCTTTGGGCAGTCTATTTCAGATAAGTTCTTTTTTTTACATTTTGTTTCAAGATAGGATCTCACTATGTAATTTTGGTTGTCTTAGAACTCACTGTGTAGACCAGGTTGGCTCTAACTCACAGAGATCTGCCTTGCTCTGCCTCCTGGGATTAAAGGCTTCTGCTATTTTGCCTGGCTTTTTTTGTAATGGTGGCTGAGCTAAAGACCTTGAGCATGTCAGGCAAACACTACCACTGAGCTATATCTCTAAGCTTCTAAGCTTCTTTTATGGGTTAAAAATCTGCCTTTCTTTAATTTGCATGGTTTTGGGGTTCTGACACACACACACACACACACAACTCCAAATCAGTTTTCTTTTTCTTGGCTTTAAAGATAGAATCCTGTTATAATAGCTTGATTGATTCATCCCATCCCCTACTCTGCTCGCTTTGAGGTGGGCCCTATGTTTACACACACTTTATGCTTAAAGAAACTGAGGGCAAGGGAAGAGATTTGTCCTATGTCAGTTAGTACAAAGTGGAGCCAGGTATGAATCCAGAACCTATGCCTTAACCACCACTCCATTGCTTCTCATCCTTTGTGTATAGCCATTTTTCAAATGTTTGATGCCTGCTGTCACATTTCCCACCCAAATCTTTTCTTCCCCAGACTTCGTTTCCTCTAGTAAAAACAGGTTTTGGCACACAGAGTTCCTCCAGAATAAGTCGGATCAAGAAGTAAAATCCTCTGATCACCCTAAAAGGAGACCTTCCCATGCTTTGCATATTATACTTCTACTAAATGCAGCTTACAATGGCTTTGAAAGCCAAGGAAATCCCCTAAGAACACAATGAAGTACTAACCCAAGTGATGTGAAACCCTACAATCCTGAAAAAGCAGACACGTCACTTCTGACAACATGAAACAGAAGTGGGCTTGAACAGCTTGTACCTTGAACAATCTATACAGCAGCAAGGCCCAGGCCAACAGAAAACTGTGACCCTGAAAACAGTAAGTTCAGAGTTAGAAGTTTAAGGGCTGAGTGTGGTGGTACATGTCTTTAATGCCAGCACTTGGGAGGCAGAGGCAGGCGGATCTTTGTGAATTCAAGGCCAACCTGGTCTACAAGGCGAGTTCCAGGACGACTAGGGCCGTTGCACAGAGAAACCCTGTCCCGAAGGAAAAAAAAAGTTAGAAATTTAAGAGCAGCCTCTTGGGGTTGGAAAGATAGGCTCACATTTGGTGTACATATATGCATGTAGACAAAACAGTCATACACATAAAATAAAAATAAATACACCCAGGGGCTGGAGAGATGGCTTAGCAGTTAAGAGTACATGCTGCTCTTGCAGAAAACTGGTCTGGATTCCCAGTTCCAGTGATCTGACATCCACTTCTGAGTTGCTCTACTCTTTGGAAGCAGTAAACAGATAACTCAGAGAAGGCACAAATAGGTTATGCTCCAGGGTGTTCAGCACGTCCTTTGTTTATGTCTTCACCACTCATTCCTAGGAAGTCAGGAGGACTGAGTAATTCCAGTCTCTCTGACTGGACTCACCAGGGTAGCCTTCGAGCCCATAGGCCTGCCACTTGCTCACAGGCTGAAGGCCTGCTCTACGGGCATCCTGCTCAGTCACCGAGGACATGTTCAGATGAAATCTGACCACCTGGGAGGAGAGAAACTGACGTCAGAGGGCACGCTGTCTTAGGTCAACCCTCCCAAGAGATTTCCACTATGGGTTCTTAGTATCAGCTCTCCCACCTACTTGACCCATGGCCTTAGTTTCCCCATCTGTATTCTAACAAATATTATACAGTTCTGCAAAATTAAGCAAAATAAAGTGCTAATAAGATAATTGGAATAAACTAGTTTGGGCTTTCTTTTTTAACTTTCAAACAACCCTTTCCTATGAGAACACACTTCAGTAATTTAAGTGTTTGCTATCTTGGACTATCTCAGGTCACAATGCTATTTAGTCTGGTTAGTGCTAAAACACTGCTTCTGAGGCACTTGCTATAGTTAGCAATAGGAAAATATCAGGGAGGAGTAGGTTGAGAAAATGGAGAGTTCTCTAACCACAAAGAAAAAGTTATTTCCATAAAACCCTAGGACCCCATTTGCTGAAAGTGTTAACCTTTGATAAAATACTAATGCTAGAAATTTGCTTTTATTATTAAAAAATTAAGTATTAGGAGTGCATAAAGTTTTCTTTGCACATAAGAGTATCTTATAGTAGATATGATATCACACTAGTTGAGACCCAGTACGTAGCTGGGCACAGTGTCACACACCTTTAATCCTAGCACTCTGGAGCAGAGGCAGGCAATTCTCTGTGAGTTTGAGGACAGCTTGGTCTATAAAGTGAGTTCCAGGACAGCCAGGGCTACAAAGAGAAACCCTGTAACTAACCTAAACTACTCGAACTAAAAACTAAAACAAAACCCAATATGGTAATATAGAGGAAAAAAAATATATATTAAAGAAAACAAACAGAAAAATCCCACTTCATTCTTCCATGAATAATCGATTTGGCTTGCCTTAAAATATATTCAATTTTCCCCCACCCCAAAGAGAAGTAAACTGCTTCTGTGTTGTTGGTTTTTGAAGACAGGACCTCACTGCCTCTGCTTTCCAGTGCTGGAATTAAAAGTGTGTGCCACCACGTCTGGCTTGAGAAATGAACTTTTGTCTTAACAACCTCCAAGCATGGAGATTTCCCGACAAAATTCCAACAAACGACTGGTGTATAAGCAGGCTTAAAACAAAAAAAATCTTTCTCTGTGTTGCTGGGAAATCAAATCCAGTGCCTTGAACATGCTAGGCAAGCACTCCACCACAGAGCTAGCTACATGTCTGGTCCATCACTCTTTAAAATGGCTATCTGGAACTTTCTGAGAGACTTGACCTACTTAAGTTTTCTAGTTACTTATACTTATGGTTGATAAAATATTTTGTCATGATTTCTCTCTCTCCTTTTGGTTTTTCAAGACAAGAGTTTCTCTTTGTAGCTCTGGCTGCCTGGGAACTAGATTTGCAGACTAGGCTGACCTCGAACTCATTAGCCACCACCAGCCTGTGATACAGAATAAGACTCTGTCTCCAAAAAAAAAAAAAAAATTAAAACACGACTAAGGAAAATATACATTATACCACTCCAGCTTTCCCCTCTGCCCTCATTATGTTCTCTTTCATCTTAGGAAGGGGAAACAAATAGGGTATGTGGGCTGTTTAGATTTATTTTAAATTTATTTTATGCGCATGAGCGTCTTGCTTGTGGAGGTCAGAAAAGGGTGTATGATCCTCTGGAACTGGAGTTACAGACGGCTATAAGCCGCCACGTGGATGCTGGGAATCGAGCCCAGACTCTCTGCTACAGCGGTAAGCTGCTGAGCTCTCTCTCCAAATCCATATATATAAATATTTATTTATATATTATAATAAACACAATTTATTTTTTTGGTTTTTCTAGACAGGGTATCTCTTGTGTAACAGCTCTGTCTGTCCTGAAACTCGCTTTGTAGGCCAGGCCTCCCTCGGCGTGCGCCACCACTGCCCATCTTTAGATTTTTTGACATTTATTTTCACCGTGGATGGAGTATCTCAAAATCCCACAACGACCTTTCGTCTCTTTCAAGTCTCAGAGAAGAGAGGGGCTAGTCTCACGCCCAACCGTTTAACAGCTTGAGACTTATTCGACGGCAGGTTTTAGGTGAAACTGTGGAGCCAGCCTGACGTCCAAGAAGACGTCCTGTCGGACTTTACAGAAAATAACGCATTAGCGTTAAGTGGACAGACAGCTCAAGGAAGCACGAGCAACCTCGAGGCTTTTCGGAGCGAGGCTTTGGCGGGGCTTGCGGAGAAAATGGCGGCAGGGAGAAGGAAGCGGCCGGGCACTCTGCGGGCGGCGAGCCAGCTGGGGAGCAGTACAGCTCGGCGCCCAGGTCCAGCAAGGGTTCCCTCCATCACCGGCCCGGAGGCCGAGAGGTCCCGGCAGGCCCGGCAGGACGCCAGGCGCGCGGGGCGGCGCGCACGACTCCTCCCTTCGTACCTGGGGCACGCCGGGCCTCGGGCCTGGGGCTTCGTGTGCCGTCGAGAAGTCGATGACCGCTCCCAGGTCGGCCGTCCCGCGCCGGCACTGCCGGTAGAAGCGGAAAAGTTTCCGGAAGGCGTCCTCTCGCGGCTCGGCCGCCAGCGTGGCAAACGAAGCCACTGCCGCCGCCGCCATCTTCCCCATGTCGAGGCTGCCAACAGTCTGACCCGGAAGCGGAGCTCGCAGCTCGGGACCCGGGAGGTCCTTCCGGGGTCACGACCCCAGGTCTAGATTCGTTCAGGTTTCAACATGGCGGTCTCCGCCGCGAGTCGGGCAATGGCGCTGCAAGCGCGTGCTGGTCGGCATATTGCTTTTATCAGAAAAATTCCTTGGACCGCGGCGGCGAGTGAGTGATGGAGATGAAGGGCGCAATTTTTATGTTTAAGTAACTCGTAAAACCTTGTAGAGAACTTAAGTCAGCATGGTAGATGGGTTAGGTCAGGTGGTTTGCTTTTTTTTAAATTTTTAAATTTTAATTTTATTTATTTATTTATTTATTTTTTAATGGAACGCTTCGCAGATTTGCGTGTCATCCTTGAGCAGGGGCCATGCTGATCTTTTTTTGAAGCGAGCTCAAGTGGTTTGCTCTTGAGCAAGTCACTGCGCGGAAAATTTTGTTTCCTTTTAACTGTTTAGGGATACCTCCCCACTCCCCCCTCCCCCCAAGAAAGAAAAAAAAAAAACCCACAACTTTTAGGGTGCGAATCGACCTTACCCAGTGATTTGGAATGAGTTGGTGGAAAGATTTATGATTTGCTTCCTTGGACATTTACAATTCAGAGGGAGCTATTTTGACCTCGGGGGAGCTTGGCTTTAAAGCGGCAAGAATGTAGGGGTGAACATGAGAGAAAAGGAGATCGCATTGCGTTCCAAAGATGAAAACTTGGACTCGGGAACTGGTCAAGGGGGAGGGGTCGGAAGCACGTAGTTTTTCAAGATAAAATTGACAGCATTTGTGCTGGTTTTAGGAAAAAGATGTACATTCCAGATTCCTGGCATAGGTGACTTGTGCTTTTAGAATTTAGGAGGCGCAAACTAAGAGAAGATGAAGAGTAAAGTTGCAGTGTGTGAATTTGAACTGCTAGTGAGGTCTCTGGCCAGCATATAGGTGGAGGTTGCATTTTGTGGTTGAGAGGTGGACTTTGAAGTCAGACTGCTTGAGTTAGAATTCCAAACTACTCATTTTAATAGTTGTATAATCCGAATTACTTGTTAATAATGGGAATAATGAACTGAATGTAAGATCGTACAAGAGAGCCTGTTTAATTTTCCAAAAAGTGGAATCAGTAATACCTCGACATCGAAATGGAGAAAGGATTAAAAGAGTTTATGTGTAAACTCAGTAGATTTATGCTAGCGTGTACGTACTTAACTAGTGGTAGTTATCTGCATGGTTAAAATTGAAGTGCAGGGAAGAAGACTAGTCTGGCAATAGAGGGTTAGTTAGTTCTAAAATCACCACCTTTGATTTCTGTTAGCTGCAGTTTAGATTTAGTTTTTATTTATGTGTATATATGTGTATGTGGATATGTGCAGGTGAATAAAGGTTCTTTTCTGTGTAGTACAGAAGAAGGCATTGGATCCACAAGAGCTGGAGCTGTAGGCATTTGTGAACCCTACTGACACGTGGGTCTTTAGAACTGAACTTGGGTCCTCTGTAAGAGCAGTATGTACACTTAAATGCTGAACCATCTCTCCAGCCTTATTTATTTTGAGACAGGATCTCATATTATTAGCCTACCTATAGACTGAGTGCTGGGGTTATAGGTGAGTTAACATGCCTGGTTAATTTTTTTTTTAAATTTGCTCACCCAAAGTTAAAATCCAAGATTATTTTTTGGTAGTTATTCATGTAAAGATCAGCCCCTTTAAAAGTATAGAATATAGTGATTTCTTAGTTTTTTTTTTTTTTTTTTAAAAACTCAGCCGGGCGGTGGTGGCGCACGCCTTTAATCCCAGCACTCGGGAGGCAGAGCCAGGCGGATCTCTGTGAGTTCGAGGCCAGCCTGGACTACCAAGTGAGTTCCAGTAAAGGCGCAAAGCTACACAGAGAAACCCTGTCTCGAAAAACCAAAAAAAAAAAAAAAAAAAACTCAGATGTAGTAGTATGATTAGAAATAGGGTCTGTGCTCCATCTTGGTGAATGCCAAACCCACTATAATGTTATTTCTTATAGTACGTCCCTTTCCTTTTTTTTTTTTTTTTCTTTCTTTTTTGAGACAGGGTTTCTCTGCATAACCCTGACTATCTTTGAACTTGCTCTGTAGACCAGGCTGGTCTCAAACTCATAGAGATCCTCCTGCTTCCGACTCCTGAGTGCTGGGGTTAAAGGCGTGCATCACCACTGTCCAGGCATATTCTTTTAAACTTTGTAGAAAGGCTGAGGATTTTCACCAGCATCTAGTAGATTCAAGTTTGCATGCCATAAGGGCTGCCTTGTAATCTTTAAAACTCAGTAACATTGCAACTTGGAAACATTTTTTTTTCCTCAGTTCATCCTTTCATTAAGCAAACAATTTCTGAGAGGCCATAATGGTCAGAAAGATCAGGGCCTCATAGAACAAAATAACTGGAGGTTAGGCAAAGTAGCACCAAACATACATATTTAAAACCAAATAGTAGGGGCTAGAGAGATGGCTCAGTGGTTAAGAGCTTGGGCTGCTATTCCAGAGGTTCTGAGTTCAATTCTCAGCAACCACAGTGGCTCACAACCATCTATAGTGGGATATGATCCCCTCTTCTGGTATGCAGGCATACATGCAGATGGAGTACTCATATACATAAAATAAATAAGTCTTTAAAAAACAATAAAAATTCTAGAAAACACTTGCAGTGTTATGGTTTGGACCTTGAATGTCTCTCGTTGGCTCCTATG
This sequence comes from Peromyscus eremicus, assembly GCF_949786415.1. Lineage (NCBI taxonomy): Eukaryota > Metazoa > Chordata > Mammalia > Rodentia > Cricetidae > Peromyscus > Peromyscus eremicus. The sequence goes on from NW_026735416.1 coordinate 82,094, forward strand.
CTAAGGACTTGGGTTACTAGCCTGTGGTGCTATTAGAAGTGGGAACCTTTTATGATATCAATCAGGCTGTTCTCGTTCAGATCATCACAGGGACATAAGCAAGTAATATTAAAATGTAAACCTACAACCACTATAGAAGAGAAAGAGACTGTGCAGCTTTATCTTTAAGATCATGTACTGTGAACCTTTTGAGATCTCACAGGAAGAATATTGTATTCTAGTATGAGCTCGATAAAATAATACTCTGTGGAGGTATTTAGCTCGGCCTGAAAAAAAGAAACCTTATACTTTAGATTGGAGGAGATAAGAGTACTGACATATGGATGAGAACCACAGACACAAGGATGGAAATCCACAGGATAGGACAGAATTAACTTTGCTGTACTTGATAGCAACTAGGCCAGCAAAAGCAAATAAGGCAGGAAGCATAGGTACGGCTGATTGAAGACCAGGAAATTGAGATTTTGTTTGGAAATCTCCAGTGCATCTGGCAGGAGACTGGGCTGGAAGGTTTATACCTTCCGCTTACAGGGATTGTCTTCCCACACCCAGTGCCATACCCGGTGTGAGAAGAGTATCTCCTGAGGATGGAGACTGCAGCCTGGCCAGCCGTTTATCTGTCCATGTCCCCATCACACCTCCAGATCTGCTGTTTTACAGCAACAGTCAGTCCTGTAGCTTTTGGAATCTTAAGACTCAGGGAATGTAAAGAAGTTCAGGAACTCTGGGCTCTTTCTGATTTTTTTTTTTTTTGGTTTTTCGAGACAGGGTTTCTCTGCGTAGCTTTGCGCCTTTCCTGGGACTCACTTGGTAGCCCAGGCTGGCCTCGAACTCACAGAGATTCGCCTGCCTCTGCCTCCCGAGTGCTGGAATTAAAGGCGTGCGCCACCACCGCCCGGCTCTTTCTGATTTTTATCTACAATCTACAATAGTGAATGCAAGATACACAAACTTATTTTAATATGCTTTCTCTTTCTTACAGGTGAGCTGAGAGAACACTTTGCTCAGTTTGGCCGTATACAAAGATGTAATTTACCTTTTGTGAGTATTAAAACATTAACAAAAAACTGTTGGGGGTGGGGAGGGGACATATCTCAGTGGTAGAACACTTGCCTCATATGTATGAGGCTCTGGGTTTGATCCTCAGACTCAGACTGCCAGAAGAGAAAAAATGTTATCATTTAATTCTTGATTTCTTTTATCAGCATTTAAAATACATTATCTAATGGAATGAAACTCTCAGAAAATCTGTTGATAAACTTGTGGGTGATACTGATTAAAGCATACAATACTTTATCACAGATATTTAACTAAAATTTTTTTTAGCTGCTGGTGATGGTGGTGCATGACTTTAATCCCATCACTCAAGAAGCATAGGCAGGTGGATCTCTGAGCTGGAGGCCAGCCTGGTGTATAGAGTGAGTTTTATGACAAGCCAGGGCTACACAGGCAAACCCTGTCTCCAGAAACAAAACAAACAAATTATGCTAAAATTGCATAATTTCCTTTTTAACAATTTTAAAAAGATGTATTTATTATGTATACAGTGTTCTGCCTGCATGTATGCTTGCATGTCAGAAGAGGGCACCAGTTCTCATTATACAGGGTTGTGAGCCACCATGTGGTTGCTGGGAATTGAACTCAGGACCTCTGGAAGAACAGCCAGTGCTCTTAACCTCTGAACCATCTCTCCACCCCCTGCATAATTTCCTTCTTCAAACCCCTCCCATGTATCCTGTGGCCACCCCTTACTCTTTTTCAAATTCATGCTATTTTTTTTCCCTCTTATTTCTTTTCAAGGGTTTCTCTGTGTAGCCCAGGCTGTCCTGGAACACTCTGTAGACCAGGCTGGCCTTGAACTCAGAGATCCACTTGCCTCTGTCCTCCAGGTGCTGGGATTAAAGGCATGCACCACCTGGCTGGTATCTTTTTCTTTTCATTGGTGTGAGTGTATGTGTGCAAGCATGTGTGCATCACACACACATACAACCTGCTCAGTCTGTATAAAGTTATTTGTATGTTTTCAGGGCTGACTGTTCAGTACTGGATAACCAATTGGTGTATGTCCCTGAGGAAAACTCTCCTGCTCTCAGCATTCCTCAGTTGTCTGTAGTTATTTTCTGAGGGTCAGGGCCTCTTGACCCTCCCTCCTTTCAGGTTAGCATGTCTACTGGCGCTGTCCTTGTTTAGTGTATCAGACATTTATGTTAACTTTTATTGTTGCATAATGCTATCCCAAGCATAATGGCTAAACACAACACATGGCTACAACTTAGCTGGGTTCTCTGCTCAAGGTTTCAGAGATGTAGATTGAGGTTTCATCAGAGGTTCAGAATGGGGAAAAGTATGACTTCCAACCTCCCCTGAGGTACTTGGCAAAATTCTTTTTTAACATTGTATTTATTGTGTGGGTGCTTTGCCTGCCCGTATGCCTGTGCACCATGTGTATATAGCGTCCCCAGAAGCCAGCACTGGATCTCCTAGGACTAGAGTTACAGTCAATTGTGAGACGCCATGTTGGTTCTGGGAACCGAACTCGGGTCTTCTGGAATAGCAGCAGTGCCCTTAACACTGAACAATCTCTCCAGCCTGGCAAAATTCTTTTAAAATTTGTGTTTCTGAGACAAGACCTCACTATGTAGCTCAAGCTGTCCTCAAAATTACTATTCCTGAACTCACAATTCTCCCGTCTCAGTTTTAAGTGATGGGCTTACAGGCATGTGCCACCATGTTCCAGTTTGGCAGCAAAGGTGTTTCTCTAGCGTGTTCAGACAGTCACATATAACATCATACTGGTGAGAGCCCATTTCCCTTTGCCATATTACCTGATTGGGGAAGCTATGTCTTATCATGTTTGCCATTTCTTTCTTTTTTTCTGAGACAGAGTTTCTCCATGTAGTTTTGGTTCCTGTCCTGGATCTCTCTGTAGACCAGGCTGGCCTCGAACTCACAGAGATCCACCTGGCTTGTCTCCTGAGTGCTGGGATTAAAGGCGTGCACCACCACCACTGGCCCACATTTTGTCTTACTAAGTTACATATTCTGACTCCAGTTCTATGGCATCTAATGCCCTCTTCTGGACTCCATGGTTACCCATGTGCATATGGCATACATTTACACAGGCACATAAACATCAGAACTGAGCATACGATGACAGAGGTAGTAGTGACAAAGTTCATTGGTCTCAGAAATGACCAGATACAACTAGGTTTGGGTTTTTTTTTCCGGCTCGCAGTAAGTAGTTCTATGAAACAAGGAAACAATGAAATGAGTACTTCAGTGGTCCATTTCCTTTGACTGTTAGTGGTTTGTTTCTAGACCTTTTGACTATATTAAGTGCACTGTTCTGATCTGCATCTAGAAAGATAGGGAAAGCTTTGTTCCTGTTTCCTCTGTTGCCAGTAGACAAGTAGAATAATGCTAGGATTTAGCCTTGGGTAACCAGGAGGGTATGTAGTAAGGGTTACTGATATGCACTGTCTGTGATCTAATTCTGGTGAATGAAAAAGTTGGTAGCCTTATATGGGTGGAGCTAATGGAAACTTTATCAAGTTCTTAGTTAATCCTTTTCCATTATATTTTCACTTTTAGGACAAAGAGACTGGCTTTCACAGAGGCATGGGTTGGGTTCAGTTTTCTTCAAAGGAAGAACTTCAGAATGCACTACAGCAGGAAAATCATATTATTGATGGAGTAAAGGTAAGTATTTCTGTTGACATTTGTTCCATGTTGCTTTTTAAAAAGTAGTTGGTGTCCTATAAGGTCGCTGAGGAAAGTACATGAAGACCCTGTTATTTTTGGTGCTAGGGCTTGAATCCAGAGTGCTATATATAAGAGAAGCACATGCTCCACTGAGCGTTCATCCCCATGGAAGACCCTCTGACAGTTTGTCCAGGCGTACTAACGCAGAAGGGTGGAAACAGCAGTGTAGGCAGATGGGCTGACATCTTGCCTTTCCCCCAGATGAAGAAGTTTTAGTTGATTACCAGAGGAAAGACACCAACCACCTGAGTCTCTAATAAAATGGTATCCTTACAAATAGGTAAATTCTGCTTTTAATGTTTCTGATAAGCATTACCTTTTTACACAGTGCTTTTTCCCCCCTACAGATCCATGTTCAAGCTCAGAAACCAAGGGTTTTGCAAGAAGAGGCTCAAACATCTGACGAAGAGAAAGACTTCTGAGATGATTATTGTCTTAGCCAGTAAATAAAAGTAACTGAGACCTTTTCTCAATGTTTTTATTTGAAACAAGAGCTGCACTAAGCAAGACCTTAGTTTCCCCACTGCGAGGTCAAACAGCACGGCAGGGCAAATATGTTTGGTGGCATAGTTCCAGTATGTGGACATTATCCTACTCACCGTTTTGGGGTAATAAAGTTTTTACACAAAATATTACCCATGGATTAGTAGGTGTCACATACAAGGAAGTGGTCTTCATTCTGTGTAGGGCAGTATTTCCTATAAGTGCCGCATGATGGGAGAAGCACAAACATAACCCATTCTTTAAAAAAACTAATCCAAAGTAGAATATTCAACCCCCCATCTCCTGGAGTAAAAAGTGGTCCTGGGATCTACTGCCCAGATTTGGTTTCTATCCTGATCATTTACAAAGGGTTTCCCAATGACTTGCATCATTAGGTTGTTGAGTAAGAGTTCATTTGCTCTGAAGAGAGGCCTATCTACTCCTTCCTCCGCTTCTTGCCTTCATGCTCATGTTCCTTAGGGCGACTGCTATCAGAGGGTCTTTTAGAACCACCATGCTGTTTGGCTTCTTCCAAAAATTTGTCCAAACCAAAAGGATCTTCCTCAAACTGAACTGGTCCCTCTCGGCCTCTCAGTCTACGGTCTGAACCAGAGAACTCCTTATCAGGAACAAATCTAGGGGAGAAAGAGAAGAGGTCATGAACTACCTTTGTTTTACTGGTGTAACGGGACAGTCAACTGTCTGTTTTGGTACCTGTTGGTCTTGATCCTGGTCTCTAGGTCATCACCATACATATCCTTGTCCAGATTTTTACTCGGCCTGTAGATACTTTGAGCCATATCTTTACCGCCTCTCCAGGCCTGATCATACACATTATAAATTTCATCTTCTCCATCTGCAAATCCACTGTCCATACCCTGTGGAAAAATAAATGACACTAAATAAAAATGTGTATTTATCCAAAGCTGAATCTGAATACTTGTGAGGAATTAACACTTCTAAGTTTACAGATAATTTTCAAAAAATCCCAACTGCAACATTTAAAAGATACATAAACTTGTTCAAACACATTTGAGTCCTTACCTAGAAACTTAATATTAAATTAAGGTATTCACTAAAAAGTTTGATTAAGCCAGGCGGTGGTGGCGCACGCCTTTAATCTCAGCACTCGGGAGGCAGAGCCAGGCGGATCTCTGTGAGTTCGAGGCCAGCCTGGGCTACCAAGTGAGTCCCAGGAAAGGCGCAAAGCTACACAGAGAAACCCTGTCTCGAAAAACCAAAAAAAAAAAAAAAAAAAAAAAGTTTGATTAAGCTGGCTATGGTCTACATATCAAGTTCCAGGACAGCCAGAACTAAGTAAAAGACCCTGTCTCAAACAACAAAAGCTTTGACTAGCCATAAGATAAAGGTGTATAGAGGAAGGTGGGGTAGATTTGTGAGGAGCTGAAGAGAGGGAGTGAATATGGTCAAAACTAATTGTATGAAATTCTCAAAAACTAATTTTTAAAACTTGACTAGCAATGCCATGAAAGTTGAAGGATTCTACTATAGGTACTTGACAGTAATGCTGAGAAATGTCACCTCAGCTGCCTGAGAACATCATTATCAAAGCACAAGACAATTAGACTCTCAATGAAAATCTTAAAAATTTTCACCCAATTTCGAAAAGCTTTAAGCTTAGGGTTATAAGAGATACAACCTTTCACCGCTTAAAGCATAGCGGTTAAGAAAAAAGCTTTAGCATCAAAGCAGTCAGGGTTGACTCTGAGTTCCATCAATGACCTAACCCCATCCCAATTATCTATGAAACATAACAGGGGACTGGGGAGATGGCTCAGTGTTGAAGCGCTTTCTCCATGAGCATGAGGTCTGGATCCTTAGGACCCATGTAAATGACAGGCGGGCATGGAAGCTTGCCTGTAACTTCATCCTCCGAAGATGTAGACGGGAGATCCCAGCCTCAGAGAATAAGGTGGGAGGAAAAGTGATAAAGGCCAATTCCCAACATCAGTGTCTGGCCTTACATACATGTACACATGTGTGCCTACACATGCAAACATGCATATAAATGAAAATGGAAAAATAAATGAAAACAATATAGCTTCATACCCATCCCCCCACACCCCACAAAGTGTTTTAAAGGACTGAGATAGAGTTAGAACAATGCCAGGAATATAACAAGTATCAAAAAAAGTGACTGTTACTCAGAAGAGCTTACTCAAATGCTATCTCCCTATCTTCTAAAACCAACAAGTCAAAGTTTTATACCCAGGAAACACTGACACTACACTGTACATGTATGTACACTCAACAGAAGGTTCTTTGAGGGCAGGGGCAAAGATATCTTTGATCTCACTGACTTATGGGAAGTTATTAGTCAACAATAGGTGATTAAATTGTTCTAGGCTGGTTAATTACAACCAATACTAGAAATGTGATTTCCTGACAGTCTACTACTTTAATAATCCAGCTCCATAGCTTTGTTTATATATATATGTTTTTGAAACAGGATCCCATGCACCTCAGGCTGACCTCGAACTCCTGATCTTCCTGCTTCTACCTTCCAAATGCTAGAATTACAGACATACCCACCGGACTTGGTTTATGTCATATTGGGGATCAAACTCAGTGCTTCAAGCATGCTAAGCAAGCACTCTACCAAATGAGCTATATTCCCAGCTCTAAAGCGTCATTTAAAAATATTTCAAATTAATGGTGCTACAAAACTAAACAAACAAACAAAAATTACCCAAAAGGTGCTTTTATAGGAAACCAGCTGTTTTAGAAACAAAAGATAAGCTAGGAGGTGGTGGCGCACGCCTTTCGTCCTAGCACTTGGGAGGCCGGCCTGCTCTACAGAGTGAGTTCCAGGACAGCCTGGGCTACACAGAGAAACCCTGTCTCAAAAAACCAAAACAAAAAAATTAAGAAAAAGTAACAGAAGAAGGAGAGATGTAGACATAGCAGTATCTAGTCTCATCACCCAATTCCTCTCATTGTCTACCAGCGATTCAGATCACAGCTAATTCTAAAAAGTCACAATCAGAAATGTTCCAGGTCCAGGGTAGCCTTGAACTCTTATCTTCCTGTCCAGCCTCCGAAATGGAATAAAAACACGGGCCACCATGTACAACTTGCACTTTTGTCTTTAAGTAAAAACATACAATTTCCAAATTTTTCCTGTCACCACTCTGGCATACTCTCAGCTAATCCAAATCTGAAGTATGTACTTTACTGAGAGGAAAGACATCCTTACCAATGTCCCAGACAAAGCTGTTTTCTAAGTTCCTCATACCTTGGATTGATTGAAGAGCCTTTGGTCATACTGAACTTCATTGGAAGTGCGAGGATTGGGCACACCAAGAGCAATGACTTCACTGATATCTCGATTTTCATTTCTCTGTAGTTTTGACCTATTTCAAATACACAGTCACTAACTGAACACATTTTACAGACAAGATGGATATATGCAATATAAATACAACCACTTTCAGAAACAAAGGAAATGAATACGGTATGTTTCTGTCTCGTGAGCATACATTCTCAGCTAATGCACAATCACATGAGCAGCTTACAGAACTTCAGCTGCATGACTAGAGAAGGCAGGCAGGCAGGAGTCCACACAGAGACTGGTTCTTCGATGCAAATGACTGCACCACATACCATCAGTCCTTTTCAGCAGGCCACACTCAGCCCTGACCTAACTATATGTAGTAATTTTTATCCCACCAGGGTGCTGAGGAAAACATGACAATGACTAGATTTCTCTGTATGGCTTTTGACATTACACTAATTCCTCTGCTGTTTTAGTATAAACGCAATCAGTATCTCAATGAAACCATGGTAACTGTCACCACTTTACAATGCTCATGTCTTACAATATTTCTGTAGACATTTTATTTTCATCCAATTACAAGTTCACAGCTTCTCTGTGTCATCAATTCTCACGGCCACTTCACTGGTCTGGAAAGCCCCATCTCTGTACAGAGCCACTGTCCTTCACAACGTAGCTAGTCCCCAACTCACTGGCCATGTCCACACCTCTCTCACTCCGCTCTCTTCTACACCGGTTCAATTTCTGCTCCCCAACTAAACTTATCCAGAGAAGAAATATGCCAATTAAACAAGGCAGAGATGATTTCAGATATAAGATATAAATTCCTAGGATAATCGGAGCATGAAAAATTGCTCACACAGAAAGAAAGTATTTCATATTTGCATTTTGCCTGAACCCCGAATTCCACCTCTGCAGCACAGCATTTTCTGGACTTTGAAACAAGAGAAGTCCTCAGGCATTAGTGAATCTCAAATTTCCCTGATTTCTATTTTATGTCCCTATACATGGGTGCCACTTCACTTTTGTAAATGTTTCCCATTTGTGTAAAGCTCTGTTCTGAATTTTAAAACAAACTACTCACGGAAGTCAGAATCTTCTTTTAAAACTGCCTACTGTACTAGGCACAGTAGTTGGCACAGAAAGGATGCCACTAAGGCTATGACAGCTGGCTTTCTGTCTACACACAGGCATACAACCAGCATATCCCACTACCTGAATAGGAAAGCACACATCAAAATAATTCCATTCTCTCCTTCTGATTCCCTTTTTCCTATCCCGACTATTCTTCATACTAAATACTAGTCCTACAAAGTGATGGCAGGGCAGGTTGCCTTTCAGGGAGAGTCAGTTCTGTTAAGACAAAGTTAAATGCTAATTTATTACCAAGCTCAAGAACTCAAAATGCCCCTTTCCTAACTTGCAAGGATGCCAGCTAGTGACCCACCTCTTATCAGGCGCTGCCCTGGAGAGGTTCCGGTCATGCTGTCTCTCTTTCCGCCTGTCATGACGGATTTCATCCCTTTCTCGCGCTTCTCCATCCTCTGTGGACACAGTTGAAAATTACATCGTCACCGCATTAGCTATTCAGATTTTTGTACAAGAGCTTCTTTAACCTTAGAAAATGCCATATTTTTTTAGTTTTTGAGACAGGGTATCACTATATGGCTGAGGCCAGCCTGAAACTCTGGACCTTCCTGCCCCCACTTCTCTGCTGCTGGGATTACAGGTGTGCACGACCACTTCTTTATGGTCACACTCAGTCCTTTAAGGTTACTTGCAGTCAATTTAAATCCAATTAATTTGTGGACTGTGGACTCTTAGGTCAGCTGCCTTCAATTTACTTGAAATGCACCTAAATAGAAAGCTGGACTGAGGTGGCGGGATGAGCACACAGGTGAAGAAGAAAATTCAGTAATACTAACTGATTTTTTTTGAGACAGGGTTTCTCTGTGTAGTTCTGGAACTCACTCTGTAGACCAGGCTGGCCTCGAACTCAGAGATCTGCCTGCCTCTGCCTCCTGAGTGCTGGGATTGGCTTTTTTTTTGACATAGGCTCTTACTAAGTGGCTCTGGCTGTCCACAAAATTTCCATTCTCCTGTCTCAGCCTCCTCAGTGCTGAGAGTAGAGGTGTACTACCATGTGATTAGAAAAAAATAAGAAAAAAACCAACTTTTTTTTTCTTCTCCTTCAGATAAAACAACAACAAAAATAACTCTGTCTCCCTTTCTCTCCTGATTTTCTGAGACAGAATCTATGTAGCTCAGGCTGGCCTGGAACACCATGAAGACCAATCATGTCATGAACCTGCAATCCTCCTATCTCAAACCTCCAGGTGCCAGTACTACAGGCACGCCCACGACACATGGTGAAGGTGACCTCTCCTTGTCTTTCCGTTTACTGAAGTAGATTGTTGTATCTTACCCTGTCCTACCATCTGGCTCAAGATCTCTGTCTAAAAAAGAATGCCACACACTGGGTGCTTGGAATGAACTGAGTCACATCCTCACAGCTTTTCTGATTACAATTACAAATTCACCGTAATTTTGTAGGACTATCGTGGCACACGCCTTTAATCTCAGCATTTGGGAGACAGAGGCAGGCAGATCTCTGAGTATGAGGCCAGCCTGGTCTACAGTGCCAGTTCCAGAACAACCAAGGCTACACAGAGAAACTCTGTGATTTTATCTTCCCTTCATAACAGACTTGATACACTAATGTCAATCACTAAATAAAGCCAGTCAGAAAACACTGGCAATTTTATACATTAGTCTACAAATCAGTAAAACTCCAGATTATTTTACAACGTTGGCAAATTGACTTAGTTGGGAATTTATATTTTCTTTCTAAATTTTAAGAAAACCACAATGGGACTAAAAAATGATAAAGCCTATCAATAGCAATAATGTAAATTGAAAGGTGTAACCGTGAGGCTGGATGTGGTGGTGCATGCCTTTAACCTCAGCACTCAGTGGACAGAGGTAGGCAGATCTTTTGAGTTTATGAAGCCTGCCTGGTCTATATATGAAGTTCCAGGATAACCAGGCTATTCTAAATTTTTTTTTTTTTAAAGTATAATTGTCCCTCAATATCCTACAGAGACCTCATGTATACTTTGATGGGTGAATGTTCAAGTCCCTTACATAAAAATGTTATACACACATCTGACAGGCCATATTTTCTAGGAATAATGGCAGGAACAAGCCTGCACAGTTTGGATACAGATGCCAACTGCCCAACCTAGATACTTTCAATCCATAACTAGTTTAGTCTGTGGCTGAGGATCCTAGGGATACAGAGGACCAACTGAATATTGATGAAAACTAAGAATTTCCAGTGTATTTCCATATGGAAGACTCATTTCAAATATGTACTTCATTGTTTTCTACTTCAGCTTAGTAAGGAAGGAGGTCATACCCCACTTCTATGTTTTTCTGAAATATCTATATTTTTCTTATACATACACACTACTTTTGTATGCTGTAAAACAGGCCCCACCCCCAACACACAATGCACGGAGATATTCTAAAATGAGATATACAGTGTTCACCACATAAACTCCAAAATGAGGCTGTCATACCTTTTTCCACATGGGTTTTGATCCCAGCTCTCCTCTCTCTGGCCTTCTGGGCCATTTCTCTAAGCTTCTCCTCATGTTTCTCCTTTTCCTTTTGAGCCATCTTTCTCTCCACTTGGGCTCGCATTTCCACAGCTTCCCGAGCCTGTTCAGTGAGGTGAGATGTTGTTAAGTGTGTCACACCACAGGGTAAATATTTACAGTTACATTCAAACTACCTTCCTGAGCTCTACCAGGTCAAAGAATTACAGGTTCCTTACCTGTCGCTGCTGGAGAGACTAAGACTCGGCTGGCCTTTTGTCTCTGGGGAATGTTGTGATAGCGCAACTACAGAGACCCCAACTGATTTTATAAGTCAAGCACATCACTAATGCTTCCTCAGAAACAATCTAAAAATGAGATACTGGCTGAGCATAGCATCGAGCACCAGTAATCCCAGCACAAAGATCATCTAAGTCCACGAGTTCAAAACCAGACTGGCATCCGCTGGGCACGGTGGCACATGCCATCAACCCCAGCACTTGGGAGGCAAAGGCAGGTGGGTTTCCTGAGTTTGAAGTCAGCCTGGTCTATAGAATGAGTTCTAAGACAGCCAGGGCTATGTAGAGAGACCCAGTCTCAAAAATAAAACGGACTGAACAACAGTAAGATCAAGTCTCAAAATGTAAGTAAACAGGTAAATAAATGTAGCTGGACATGGTACTACATACCTGCAATCTAGAACTCAGGAGGATGAGGCAGAAGGATTGCAATGAGTTCCAGCAGAGCCTGAGATTGAAACTCAGATCCTGCCTCAAAAAACCAAAACCTACCAAAAATTAAGTATGACTTCACCTTAAGATCAAACTTTCGTCTGCATTTGAAAGACTTTAGTCAGATCCTGCCTTAAAAAACTAAAACCCTGGGCTGGAGAGATGGCTCAGAGGTTAAGAGCACTGGTTGCTCTCCCTAGAGGTCCTGAGTTCAATTCCCAGCAACCACACGGTGGCTCACAACCATCTGTAATGAGATCTGGTGCCCTCTTCTGGTGTGCAAGCATACATGCAGGCAGCACACTGTCTATATAATAAATAAATATTAAAAACAAAAACCCACCAAAAATTTAAGTATGACTTCACCTTAAGACAAAACCTTAGTCTACATCTTAAAGACTTGAGGAAAAAAACAAACAAAAAGCAAGAACCCACTTAATTGTATGTGCGTGTGCATATTAATACAGCACTTATTTATAATATCAACAGCCAACACCATTAATGCCACTTTATGCAGCATTTAATCAGAATGTTTCCTTATCGTTCCCTACAACCGATCTTTTGGAGATCATCTACATCTAAAAGAGAAGAAAACTATGCAGTGCAGAACGGGACCTAGCAGTCTCCACTCTGTGCACGGAGAGGGAGCAGGGGTCACCACTGCTGGGTACAACTCTATACAGAGCTGTAGCTAGCCCCCGCTGTCATCTGCACACACAAGTTAGTGTCTCTCTAGGACCTGAGGTGAACAGCTGTGGGCGCACAGAACATTCAGCAAACTGTAAATGACCAACCTTCCGATCAGCAATGTACAGAGCTTCAGCCAGTTTGGCAAAATTTTCGTTGATGTGTACGGTCTGAAGTCCTCTTCCGTCAGCAGCCAGCCGTTTATCCAGAGGAATTGTGTAACCCTGGAGGCAAAGCAGAAGTCAGCTCAGCTGAGCTACAGCCATCATGGAACATTAGCCTAGTGCATGCCCAATTTGAGAACATCCAATTCCTGTTTCTCACTCTTCTTACACAGTTATGGAAAACAACCAACACTAGGTGCTTTGGATGGAGGGTCCTAGTAACTACATACGGCTAGGACCACAGCATTTTCCACTTCACAGAGGAAGACGGGTCACAGTGCTGAGGTGACGGTGACAACTTCAGAGTCGGGAAGGGGGTGATCTAAGACTACAATACCAACAGTAGGACGCAAGAGCCCACGCTTTGAAACAGTGATTGTGTTAGTAACTGTGGATCACAGAAAAAGGAAATCATTGTCCAGTAGTCAAACAGCTGCTCCAGGAGTAAAACCAACAGTCATAAGAACTCAGATAAACTACTATAACCCAGGGAATATGCTCAACATGTACGAGACTTTCATGCCTGGTTTTGTTTTTCCAGATTTCTAACTCTTCTCCCAAACACTAATGTTGTGTCCATTGTCTCCTAACATAAAACAGTGCTGGCTGCGTGTGGGGGTACAGGTCTGTAACCCCACCTGAGAGGCTGAAGCAAGAGGATTATAAGTTCAGGATCAGCCTGGCTCACATAGCAAGTTCTAGGCTATAGAGTGAGACTGTGGCCCCCAGACCAAAAATAAAAAGAAGCTCTCATCTAAAAGAATCCATAAACGTAAACAAAGTCCCCAGTGTTTCAGAATCATCTCAACACATCACGGAGTTACACAGAATGAATGAATCAACCCAGGAAGACAGTCGGACAGCCACTCCAGTGGAGGATGACTAACTTTAAGTGACTGCCTTCACCCATCAAAGTGACTCCAAGCCTGTAAGGAATTCAAATTAGGAAATGTACCCCATATTTACAGATTTTTACTAAGCTCTGGCAGTTAGCTGAGATACACAGAATTTGTGTTTGCCCTGGCTGTCCTGGAACTCACTATTAGACCAGGCTGGCCTCAAACCTACAGACTCGCTGCCTCTGTCTGTCTCAGGGTACCATCATGCTCTGCTACACATAGGTTTTATTGTTAGGGCTTTTTAGACAGGATCTGGTGACGTCCCCAGGAGTCTTCACCTTGTTATCCTCCTGCTTCAGTTCCATGTGTGCAGGGATCACAAGCACGCAACACCACGCATGCCTGGCGACACAGCAGAGTAACTGGGGATTCAAACACTGTTCTCCTTTCTCATGTGGACACTGAGAATGGTTTAATTTTTTTCTGGAAATAATTCTAACCTAGAAATTTGACCTTCATGAAGAATTACATCTTCAATCAACAGGGTATTTTGCTCTTATTTTTCCTTTTCTATGAGCTTCTGATATGCCAGAGATTTACATGGCATTCGAGTGCCCAGTATAGCAACATGGTGCGTGTAACTGAAAGCATCCCGCGAAGCTGTCTTTACTGCTTTGGCGGTGCACCTGTGTCTCACACGCTGACCGTGTGCGCTCCCTCTGAGCTCCACTCTCAGCAGTAGTAACTTCTTTTTTTCTTTTTAGTTTTTCGAGACAGGGTTTCTCTGTGTAGCTTTGCGCCTTTCCTGGAACTCACTTTGGAGACCAGGCTGGCCTCGAACTCACAGAGATCCACCTGCCTCTGCCTCCCGAGTGCTGGGATTAAAGGCGTGTGCCACCACAAACTTCTTATTGTGAACACTTAGCTAAGTGAGGCAGTGAGGCATGTCCCCAGGCTGCAGCCCCTTCCGGAGCAATCCCCATGAGACGGTACTAACAGACAGTGTGACAGAAAAATCACCTTTGCGTTCTTCCAGTTGGAGATACAAGGGGGGATCTTCCACTCTTGTTGTTCCTTGACAGTCATCTGAAAAACAGATGAGGGGAGAGACGCTGTTACTACAGTCTGACTCCAACCCAAACAGACCCCCCCATGCACTGACACATGAACAGAGCAAAGTCTCTGTAGCAGTGCACACTGACAGAGGAGAAGACTGCAGATATTACAAATGCCCGACAGCAGTTTTCCATACTTAAAAGTGCCTGAAACCCCACTCTTGTGGATGTCAACCAGATCCTGTGCACTCCACTGAAAGCAGAGGTCGAGTTACTGGTAGTAGTAGCAGCAAACATTCACAAACACTCGCATAAACACACTGTACTCTGTAGTCTTAAGTGGGTCCGTATTTGCTCTTGAAAAAGAAAAAGGTTTAACCGTCATGGTGACTTGGACCTACAGGCAGAGGGGCTCTTTATGAACTAAAAACCACAGGTGATGTGACTACAGCAAGGATTACCTTCCGACTAGGAGAATGCATTACAGGTGCAGGAGGAGATGGTGGTCCCCGGGGAATTTTCTTATTAATCCTGAAGAATATATCAAAGGAAAACAAATCATCAGAGCATGAAGTCCTCAGATGCTTTTTGGTTATCAGGTCCAAGTCTTCCCTTCTCATTTTAATTTTCTGTTGTGATGAATGCTCATGGACACCTTGCGCTTGGTTTTGTTGGCTAATAAAGGTGGCCACTGTCACCACTCACCTCACATTGTTACCACTGCACAGTGCAATATACTCACGGCTTGACGTAACTGACACACAATTAATTAAACATGAAGTGTACACTCCGATCACCTGGATAACAGAAGCTAGACAGCGAGCACCCTCGTCATCTAAACCTCTGCACGTCTTGTGCCTACTCCTTTTCTTTTCCATGGGCAACCACTACTCACCTGCTGTCTATAACTAAGGAGAAAATTGCATTTTCTAGAATTTTTAAAATTATGTGTTGTCTGTGTGTGTGTGTGTGTGGGGGGGGGGGATGTATGTACCCTGGAAGTCTGGAGGTCAGAGATCAACTCTGTAGCAGTGGGTTCTCTCCTGATGCCATGTGAGTCCCAGGAACTGGACTCTGGTCACTGCACTTGGCAGTAAGTGTCTTTAACCTCTGAGCCTTCCTGCTGACCCCATTTTCTAGAGTTACACACAGAACCATAACATTGTATTACTTGTTTTTGTCCGGCTTCTTTCATGTAGCACAACTGTTTTCAGACTCATCTATGTTATTGTAGTAGTTTATTCCTTTACTTGGCCCAGTAATATTGCAAGGACTGATGCACTAATGTTTGCTTATCTAGTCACCTGTTCACGAACACGTAGAACACTTGTTTGATCCTCATTGTACTGGGTGGTTGTGTGTCAACTCGACACAAGCTATAGTCATCAGAGGAAGGAGACTCAGTTGAAGAAATGCCTCCTTGAGATCCAGCTGTAAGGCATTTTCTCATTTAGTGATCAATGGTGGGTGGTGCCATCCCTGGGCTGTTGGTCCTGGGTTCTATAAGAAGGTGGGCTGAGGAAGCCATGGTAAGCAAGCCAGTAAGCAGCACCCCTCCACGGCCTCTGCATCAGCCCTTGCTTCCGGGATACTGCCCTGTCTGAGTTCCTGTCCTGACTTCTTTCAGTGATGGACAGCAATGCTGAAGTGTAAGCTGGATAAACCCTGTCCTCTCCAACTTGCTTTTTGGTCATGGTGTTTCGTCACAGCAATAGAAGAAACTCTAATTTAGACACTCATGAAGCCAGGTACTTACTTGAATCTTGGCGGCTCCATTGGATCTTTCTGCATTTCTACCATCCGAATAACTCTCTGTTTAGCTCCAGAGTTGAATGCTACTCCTTGCTGAGATGGTGTATAGCTAAATAAAGTAGATGAAAATTAAAGGTGCAATTAGTTCAAGCTTTTGGTAGGCATTTATCTTCTATTACAGTTCCATGTGACTACACTTTCAATTCTTTTCAGGAAGTACTGATATAAAATAACCTTACATTTAGGCAGGGCAGGCAGAAGCAGACCAGAAAAGGAACAGAAACTGAATCCAAACAAAATGTGCACTCAAGTGGTTAGTGACTTCCTTCCTCATCCTTTCCACATTCCACCTGGGAAATATGCCTGCTCAGCTTTGCAGGTCTAAAACTAGCACCTACTTTTAAGTCTACATGATGGACAAAAATTGCCAGGGCTGGAGAGATGGCTCAGTAGTTAAGAGCTCAGACTGCTCTTCTGGAGTTCAATTCCCAGCACCCACATGGCATCTGACCACTGCCTGCAACTTCAGTTCCTGCAAGTCCTTCTTCTGGCCTCGCTGGGCAATGGGCATGCAGGCAAAACACCCATATATATAAAATAACAATAAATAAATATAAACAACTGTGGTTTGGGCCTTTACCATAGGTAATGGTTATTTTCTTAAAAACTGAAATATCAAAACCCCACAAACCCAAAACAACCATTTGAAGATCACAACAGCTAACATCTTGCTTTGAGGCAAGGTCTCAATATGTAGCCCTGGCTGGCCTAGCACTCAAGAGATCCATAGGTCTTTGCCTAGGCATGTGCCACCCTACCCAGCTTACAGCAGTTAATATCGTAACGTAGGTATTTTAAGAAAAAAAAAAAAAACAAAAAAAAAAAACCAACTCCTGGGGCCGGAGAGATGGCTCAGTGGTTAAGAGACTGGCTGTTCTTCCAGATGTCCTGAGTTCAATTCCCAGCACCCACATGAGGGCTCACAACTATCAATAATGGGATTGATTCAATGCCATCTTCTCTCTGATTCCCTCTTCTGTCTTGCAGGCATACATACAAACAGAGCACTCATACACTAAAATAAAGCTTAAAATCAAAAAACCCCTTCTGCAAACAAGAGTCAATAGGCTTCAAAAGTCATTAATGAAGACAATGCACTTATAACTGGCTCTGTAAGCTGGTGAGAGAGTCTAGCACGGTGCATACCGGATATACTGAGCAGGAGCCAGCTTGTCAGCTGCACGAACTGGCATGGCTGCAGCAACCTTCTGCGATACGGACTTCTCCAAGGCTACTCTTGTCTTCTCCGTTATCTGAAATGAGAAGCATCATGTTGAGCAGTCGGAAATTAACAAGGACACAAAGTCATCTAAAATAATGGCATATATCAACTCTGAGTTACCTCTTTAATAGCCTCTTCATCAGGCCTTTGCAGGTCTGGGTCATCTGCATTCATAACCTCCTTTGGAACCAGGTCAGTGTATTTGCTGTAAATGACCTAAAGTGTTCAAACACAAGCAGGCTTAGAACACATAGAATGGAGAGAAGCAACCTCATTAAGTCACTCTAGATGTCAATACGTCCTTTCAGCATATTTATTTACACACTTAGGATACCCAGTTTTGTCATTCAGATTTTAAAACTAAAGGAGCTTAAAATATGTACACAAATTGCTGCCCTGGCTGCAACCTGATCACTTTCCCTTGACCCCATGCATTTAAATTATTTGAGATCTTCTAATTAAGTCAGTATCCAAACATATTCTGCCAACAAAATCTTATGCATCAGTGATCTCTATTTTTGAGGCTCACTAGGACTTGAAATTAATGATGATATAAATTGCCTATAGCACCATTATCTTGGATTAAAAACTCATCAGAATCTAAGTCGGGTTACTAAATAATTTCCAAATTCATTGGGCCTAGAAAATTCCATTGACCTCATCCTATTTAAGTTTCTGTTTTCTGGAATCAATTCTATTCACAAACTAGGAAAGTGAACATGAAGGAAAAGAAAAAGCCCAGAATATTTTCTTCTACAAGAGTAAGAGAAAAACAAAAACATATTTATACGTGTGTCCTAGTTTCATCTCTGTGTCTGTGACAGCCTGACCAAAAGAGACTTGGGGAGAAAAGGATTTATTTGGCTTACAATTCCAATTTAGAGTCTATTATTGAGAGAAGTCAAGGCAGGAACTGGAGCAGCTGGTCAGGTTATATCCAGTCAGGAGCAGGGGGAAATGAATGAGTTTCTGCTGCCTGCTCCCATTTAGCTTTTGCCTGACTCACATAGTGCAGGAAACCCTCTGCTGAGGGGATGGTGGTGCCCACAAGGGGCTGTCTGCTCTTATCAATGATCAAGACAATCCCCTACAGACATGCCCACAGGCCAACCTGATTTAGACAATATTCAACTAGGGCTCCCTTCCCATGTGATTCCAAGTTATAGGAAATTGACAATAGAAACAAATTATCCTAATACATAACTTGCTCTATACTCAACTTCAGGATGACTTTATGAACTGCATCAGGACCAACACTGTCCTTTTAGGTTGATCCTAATGTGATGGGCTCTTGAAACAGATAACTTGCTTGCTTGTTATCAATATTTCCCTAGTATTTTCATTAAAATGTACATGGCAGACTTTAAAGGAAAAAGATACTAGAAATTTAACAAATATTCTAGATTTTAATACTTTTGTTAGACATTCTTTGACACATATACATAAAAAGAGTAATTTATGGGGCAGGAGAGATGACTTGGTAGTTAAAAAACATTTTCTGCTCTTATAATAAAAGACCAAGGTTCAGTTCCTAGCACCCACAAGGCAGCTCACACTAGTCTGTAACTTTGATTCCAGGGGATCTGATACTCTCTTCTGGCCTTCAAGGGCACCAGGCACATGTGTCCCTCATATACACATACAGGCAAACACATTACACATGCATAAAAATGAATCTTTAAGTGGTGGCACACGCCTTTAACCCCAGCACCTGGGAGGCAGAAACAGTTCATCTCTGAGTCTGAGGCCAGCTTGGTCTGCACTGCAAGTTCTAGGCCTGTTAGTGCTACCTAGGGAGAGAACCTGTCTTAAAAACAAAAAGAAACAAACATAGTAATACCCAAACAACAAAAACAAATATAAAAAAGACAATTTATGCAACTTATAAGCAAGAAACAAAATTCCTGGTGCCTGTGATCTTCACATTTTTTTTCTTCAGAAGACAACTTAACCACTAAAAGCTAAAATTGTAACCTACCATGTATCTCTTAAAACAGCTGAACGGGATGTAAACTGTTCTCAATTTCCTACTCAAGCAACAGTGCAAGAAACACTGGCTACTTCCAACCCGGCTCTGCCTACAGCCTCATCTCTCTTGCTTACAGTACACGTTCCCGCCGCAGGCACACAGTTCTTCTGTTCCTTGAACAGACTGTAGTTTTCCCAGCTCCAAGGAGGTGTAGAGTTCTTCAAGTTCTAAATCTCTTGTGTTCCAAATTGGTTGAGGTCTGCCTGCCCCTCCAGACCCAATCACTCTGCACCTCAGCACTTTGTCTACTCTCTTCAAAGCATTCATCACACTACGCTTTTTTCCTAAGTCACCTTGCTAAAACAATGAAAATAATGATCACAGCTTTATTTACTGAGCTCTTATTATTTGATACCATGTGGTTCTACTTGCATGCATGTGATTCAGACTGATTTAACCTTTATATCCACCCACAAGGCTTGCAAAATCATACCTAGTTACCAATGAGAAAACTCACTAATGGATTTCTGGGTCCTGCAACAGTACCTGGTCTACAGAAGGCACTCAGGGACTTCTTTTGTATAAATGAAAGACTAACTGTCCTTTAGAGGTGCCTTATTTCATGTAGGATAGTGGGAGGAGGAGAGACAGAAAAGAGGGCGTGCTGTCCATGCTGACCCCAAACTACCATGCTCCAGGGTCCTCCTGACTCACCCTCCAGTGAGCAGGGACAAGTGTGCCACTAGTGCCTGGCTCAGAACTTTCTATACAAAGTACTGATTTCCCGGAGCTACCGACTGAAATGTTCAGCTTACTACTGAAGGATGAGAAGGGTTGGGAATTTGGCCCAGGTGTAACCACTGATACGTGGGCCATCAATGACACTGTCTTTTACGAGTGTTCATTTTATAAGGAACTCAGAAGCATACAATAATGAGAAGAGTATAAGGTGCAGTACATGAGGATCACATAGCTAGTAACCAACCTCAAAAGCCTTATTTCTTTTCAGGGTGGAAAAATCTATACCACCACAAACTGAAAACTCTCTAATACTGTAAAGGAGAACACTGAGACTGTGATGACTTATCCAGTTTTCCACGGTAGACATTACAGGGAGATTCCAAGTAAATGGCTCCCTAGTAGTCATCATGTATGTTCAATATAGTCTCAATACTAATTTAGCACAGAAGAGCCATTTGCTGCTTCTTATTTGGGTACTCCAAAGTTAATAATGCTTTAAACAAGCATCAGTAAGATTCTAGCATCTTACAAGACAGAGTGAAGGACATCTCAAGAGCAAGATTCCTTTGTGGTAATTAACTATAAACTCCCATAGTCTACAGCCTGAAAACAAAATGTGCTGAAGAAACTCGGCATATCTGAAAACTACAACATACATAAACATAAGGTAGGAACACAAACAGCTCTAATCATCAAGAGAGAAAGCAAGGCCAGGCATGGCAGCACCCTCTTCCAGCCTCTACAGGCACCAGGCACACATGTGGTGCACATACACACAAACAGGCAACATATTCATACATGTAAAAATAAAAACATCTTTCAAATATAAAGAGAAAGCAGCATGTCATCTGACTACTCTCCTGACCAGAACAGGACTGACCGAAAGGTGAGCCGCTCAACATATCCACCATGTCACCTGCAAACATAAACAAGGTAATAACATGGGCTTTCTCACAGGGTCATCTGAAGTTGTTGGAGCTCGAGAGGCGAGGTTAACAACATCCCTTTAGGTGCTACCATGCACAGCACGTTGTCCACGAGACAGCCGCAGAAGGAAAACTGCACACGCCATGGCTTTTAAGACATCACCCAAGTCTATAAAGTTCTATCAAAACGGATCCCAAGAAACATTTCCTTGCGGTTTTCTCTTACAAATGTCTTATGCACTGTACTTTTACATGTAGAGATCAATGGCCTTAGACTTTTCTCAAATATGAAGTCTTTTTTCCCCTCTTATACCGATCACTAACATTTATGGCCTCGCTCTTTCACTATTAATATTTCAGTGAGCACTCCCTTGTTCCTAAAGAATACCAGTCTCCTCTGGAATAAACCGGAAACCTTTGTACTATACTACAGTACAAACTCAAAATCAAACAGGCTGTTTTCATCATACCAGTCTCTGCATACCAGTCTTCTGAATGATGATCACTTTAAAAAATCCATTCTGTTTAAGTTTTATTTCTTTTTTTCTCCCCAAGATTTATTTTTAAGTGCATTGGTGTTTTGCCTACATGTATATCTGTGTGACAGAGTTCATATCTCCTGAAACTGGAGTTATAGACAGTTGTGAGCTGCCATGTGGGTGCTAGGGATTGAACCTGGGCCCTCTAGAAGAGCAGCTAGTGCTCTTAACTAACCACTGTGCCATCTCCCCAGCCCCCCAAATCCGTTTTGTATAAAGTAGTCCTCTTTCTCCTAGAACAAAAAGCCCACGGTTTTCAAGGGGGGAACTACTGCTTTTTCTGGCTTCCCTCGGAAGGCTCTGTGCACGAACAGGAGGCTCTGGTTAAGACACAGTGGTGGCCAGGGAACTGCTGGCATTCAACAGGCAGCACCAGCCATGTTGCACACAGTATAATTCTCAAGACAGCTCTGAACTGTCAAGAAGCACCCCTCAGGAGGCCAAAGGATGTGACAGCTACTCAACCAAAGCTATGTATTCAGTGCACCGCAACACAATCCATCCACTCTTAGCTAAACACAAGACAAAGCAAAACCTGAAAGTGTTTTATGGACCTAAGAATGATCCCTCTAAATGACCAGCTCTGGGTTCAGTTTTAGTGGCTACATTATAAACAAAAGCCCTTTATTACGCGAAGGATAATGCTTTGGAAATGTTCTTTTCTTTGGCCACATACTGAAACCTCAAGTTCTACGGTTCAGTTTGAACAATCTAATACACAATAGAATCTGGACAGACATACATCACTGCAGTTACAGCTGCTACCTCTGGCAAACAAAATACCAGAAAAGCAAGGAAGACCATGGATAAATGGGGATCTTGTTGTTGTTGTTTTGTCTTTAGAGACAGGGGCTCTCTATGTAGTCCTGTCTATAGTTGGCCTGGAACGCAAGAGATGTGCATGCTTCTGCTGGGAGTGAAGGCATGTATCACCACATCTGGCTCCCCACAGGTTTCTTTTACCATCAGAACATACTACTTGTAAAATACAATTTTTTTTTTTACATTTTATTTACTTTATGTGCACGTTTGTGGGTGCACATGTACCACGGCATGTATGTCAAGGTCAGAGTACAACTTGCAGGACTTGATTCTCTCCATGTGACTCTCAGGAATCAAACTCAATTGTCAGGCTTGGCAGCAGGTGCCCTGACCTGTCGAGCCATCTTGTCAGCCCAAAATACCAAATTTTTTTCTTTTTTTCCTTTTTAACAGAGATGCTGACCTGTCCTGCAACTCTCCTGCTGCAGCCTTATAAGTGCTGGCACTGCATGTGTGTACCACTATGCTCAGCTCTACTTGCATAATAAATATATGTATGTATGTACGTACCTTCGCATGTATATTATGTATGTATATAAAACAAGGAACAGAACTTCCAGACTGTTGGCAGAGGTGATTAGGAAGACATTTATGTAATTCAAACATACAATCAGGTATAAATTACAAATTATGGGGTAGTTCAGTGGTAGAGTGCTTAGCAAGCACAAGCTTTACAAATTATGCATTTAGGTTTGGATATAATTTAGTATTATTTAACGAACTCTAGACAGATGCATCTTATACACACTAATATAAAAGGGCAAAGAAAACTGAGCAGGGCACAGACTTTAACAATCAACTGCCTAGGAGAGGCAAGGGTAGCCACAGAAATAAACTACCTCAGAACACATAGAATGTGCTGTGAACAGAAAGCATGTTAGTGCCCTTTCCCAGAGAGCTGCCTGGGCCAACTAGCTGAGATGAGCACTGAGTTGAAATGGGAAGGGAGGTGCAGCAGATGGTCGGACATGAGCACCGTCAAGACCTTCAGGACAGCGAAGACAAGAGAGGAGGCTCAGTGGTATGAGAGGGAGCGTGGAAGACCGGACAAGAAGAGCAAGTACCTGCTGGACAGCAGCTGAAGGACAAAATACCTAGTGCCCGGGAGGTGACACAGGAAAAGACAAGCACAAGAGAAACAGGGCGCTTTCTTCCACACCTATACTCAAACAGATGGAAGAGTCATCTGTTCCCAACCAGGCAGGGTGGACAGGGACAGGTGTTAGAGGGAACAGGGACTCACCAGGGATAAAAAAAATTAGAATGATTGTATTTTTCTAAAGCTCAGTAGCTACAATAAAGGAACAACGGATAATGGGTATGACTTCACAGCAGTGGTTCTCAACCTTCCTAATGCTGCGACCCTTTGATACAGTTCCTCATGCTGTGGTGACCCCTAACCATAAAATTATTATTATTATTATTATTATTATTTTTTGGTTTTTGGAGGCAGGGTTTCTCTGTGTAGCCCTGGCTGTCCTGAAACTCGGTCTGTAGACCAGGCTGGCCTTGAACTCAGAGATCTGCCTGCCTCTGCCTCCTGAATGCTGGGATTAAAGGTGTATGCCACCACATCCAGCCTGAAATTATTTTCATTGCTACCATTATGAATTGTAATGTAAATATCTGATATGCGGGAAATTTGACATTCAACCCCCGAAGGTGTTGTGACCCACACATTGAAAAGCGCTGCTTTAGAGGGTCAAACTGAAGTCAGGAGCGGTAAAAGAGGTACTGAGGACACCAGCAATCCCAAGGCAATCTGCTTCTATCCAGTATTATTTACAAGAGAAACAGAACGAAGCAGGGACTTCAGAACAGTTCTGAGTGCAGCCACACTGTGAGGAGACTATTTGAAGCTTTACTGTGGGTCTTGGAATTACCTTTATTATTTATTACTGTGGGTCTTGGGATTACCTTTTAAGACACTAAATCTGGGTGGCAAAAGGAGGCTGTGTTATATCCAAATGAACTACTCAAATAAGAAGTGGGGATGTAGATGATAGCAGCACACATCTCTGATCCCAGCACTAGGGAGGCAGAGGCCAGCCTGGTCTACAAAGCAAGTTCCAGGATAGACCGACAGAGCTGTTACACAGAGAAACCTTGTCTTGAAAAACCAAACCAAAAAAAAAAAAAGGTGGGCTATAGCTCAGGGGTCTCTAGTACCACCACAAAGAGTAAAGAGATGAAGCATCTGTGTAGATATTCCTCAAGTATATGGAGGGAAGTTTGTATACAGACAAAAGTAAAAGGAGGCCCAGTTCAGATGTAGAACAATTGCCTAGCATGTGTGAGGCTCTGGGTTCTATCGCTAGCAAGGCCAGAAACAAAGCTGATTTTTCTTAGGAGTCTGGGATTATTGACTTTTGCAAGTTTGGTAGCACTTTTGGAAATAACTTTTTGCAACATCAAACAAAACCTAAGTAGGAAAGCTATCACTGCTAGGTGTGGCCTGCAGCACTGGGAGGGCGAAGGCAAGAAGATCTGAGTTCAAGGCCAGCCTGGGCTCTGCGCTGGACTGCTCTAAAGGGGACTGCAGCTATTACTAATTTGTGCAGAATTTCAAGGCACAATGTCACGCTGGTGACAAAGTTAACCTAAGTATGTTTTACAGCTCTATATTTTATAGTGATTTCAGCGATTTTGCTGCTGGACTCAAACCCAGGGCCTGTGCACACCAAGCACCATCAGTTAGAGCCCTACCTCCACTGCTTTTTAAAAGATTTATTTATCTTACATGTATGAAGTTCTGCCTGCATAATCTATGTGCATCAGGTGCATGCCTGGTGCCCCTGGAGGTCAGAGGGCATCAGAGTCCCTGGAACATGTGGGTGCTGGGAAACTGAATTCAGGCCCTCTGCAAGAACAACAAGTGTTCTTATACAATGAGCCATCTCTCCAGCTCCAACTTCACTGCTATTTTTATATAATCCAGAACGGCAAGTGATTTATCATTTCCACAAAATGTAATAAAACTCCACGAAGTATTTATCAACAAGAAAAAAACCAAAAACAAATCAACAAACCAACGAGAGATTACCTTGTCTTTGGACTGCCCCTGTCGAGCAATTGCATCGTATTTAATCTTCCCTTCAGGATCCACCTGAATGGCCAGTGCATTGGACATTTTCTTCTTTCGCCCCATATCCAGTGGATACTGGGCCACATGGATTTCTGGGAAAGCACCTCCATCTCCAAAATCCTGTAAATTACAAGAAAAGAAGTAAAAAGAGTATTTAGTAGTAAGTAGCAATTCATTCAGGTTATGGAATCTGTGCTAGGTGTGAGTGGCAGCAGGGAGCCAAGGCAAGGCTTTCATCTCGTGCAGCTGACCTTTAGTGGGCAAAGGTGTAAAAACATACACACTCTTTGGGTGTAGGAAGTACCATGAAGAAATCATACGAGGGGAAGCCGCAATGTCGAGAAAGCAAATAAAGGAAGATCCGAGGAAAGCATTTTCTTTTTCTTCTTTAGTAAGGGGTGTGTATGTGTGTGAGAGAGGTGTGTGTGTGTGTGTGTGTGTGTAATATGTGTGAGAGAGAAAGAGAGAGGTTTGTGTGTGAGAGAGGGGTGTATGTGTGTGTGTGTGTGTGTGTGAGAGAGAGAGAGAGAGAGAGAGAGAGAGAGAGAGATAGATGTGTGTGTGTGATGTGTGTGCAGGTGCCGGTGTGTGTGTGTGTGTGTGTGTGTGTGTGAGTGATGTGTGCGCAGATGCTGGCAGAGGCTAGAAGAGGGGGTCAGATTCGCTGAGCTAGAGTTACATGTAGTTGTGAGCTCCCTGACATGGGTGCTGGAAACTGAACTGGGTCCTCCTGCAAAAGCAGCAAGTGTCTTAACTCTCCGAGAATGTAGTGTGGGACTAGTGTAGTGTGTCCTTTCGGAGGACAGAGGAAATGATGCTAAGGATACATGGACAAGTAAGTCATGGAGGGGCCTTCTCAAGGAACATGCGTTTTATGTAAGAGCCTAGAACAAAATAAACAGAAATTTTAGTACAAACCAAAGACTAGTTTTAGCATTCTACACAGACATATCCATAGAGCATCAGGTGAAGCTAACCCCAGGAGAAATGTCAAGAGATGCTCTTAGAATCAGATTCTGTTAACACATCATTTACTCACTGTCACACCAGAGACAAAACAGACAGGACCCACAATGAGTCACACATTTTTCTTTTGGATTGATCCTAGCCATGTCCTTGTGATAAGAACAGGGTATAGAATTCGGCCATGACGCTTTAGGGGAAAAAACCCAAAACTCAAAACAAAAAACCTAAAAGTCAAGTTTTTTTTCTTGTTACTAAAAACTAGAAATGTCCTTGGGCCTGTGGGCAACTTCATCCTTGTCAGAGGCCAAGGATGCCAGAAGGAAAGTCAGGTTTTTCCTTATTTCTGTGTTCCTTTCCTGGAAACCACACCGAGGACATGTGCAGAGTGGAAATCGGACTGACCAGCTTACACATGCATCCAGTAAAGCCTTTTTAGCTACAACACCCCCATCCCCACCTTCTCTAAGAGCTCTACGATAAAACCCTTCAACAACTCAATCTCTATGGTCTGTGAATTTCATCTTGAATCCGTGAGACAAGAGCCCCAAAGCCACTGGCTTGGGATGGCATTAATGGCCATTGAGTTTACAAAATCCTGGCTCACCTGAACCAGTTGCTTTGGGGTTCTTGTCTTACGAATTTGAAGAATGAAATTTATGGACCATAGAGAGTGATTTTTAGAAAGGCATTTGCTATGCTGGCCAAGATAGCCCCCAACTCCTGAGCCAAAGTGATCCTATTTCAGTGGGATGACACCTAAGCCACCACCCAGGTTCACATCTCTAACAGTGACTATACATCCTCACAAGAATGAGAACTATAATTTTTAAAGTACAACAGTGTTCTGCCAATAATTTGCAGTGTTGAATATTTCTAAAAGCCTCTGTAGATCAAGTCTAACTCACACTTGAGCATTCTCCTAAGGAAAGAACTCAGGCTCACAAACAGTAAACGTCCTGGGAGAGGTGGCATACCCTCTTTAATCCCAGCACTCCGGAGGCACAGGTGGAAGGAAGGAAGAGTTTGAGGCCAGCAAATTTTAGGCCAGCCAGGGTGCACAGTGAGACCCAGTCTCCAAAACAACAAAAGGACTCCTCAAGATCTCATAGCTAGCACATGTGCAGAATGCAAATCCAGGTAATTGGACTTCAAAAGCTTTACCTCATGTAAAGGTGGGTGTGTGATGTACACGCCAGTGTGCAGGGCAGGCACCCATGTACAGGCATACAGAGGTCAGAATAGGATCTTAGGTGTCTACTTCTACCACTCTTCACACTATTGCCTTGAGACGGCCTCTCACTGGACCCAGAAACTCTCTATTTTCTGGCTAGGCTGGCTGGCAAGCTCTTGGACTCCACCTGCCCTTGGCCCACAAATGCTGGGATTACAGCTGTTTTTGTGAGTGCCGAGGGACTCACATTCATCTCCTCACGCTTGCACTAAGTGCTCTTACTCACAGAGTCAGTCTCCCCAGGTACAGCTGAGCTGTCGTTTTAATACCACGAAATACCTTTTAGTAAAAAAACAAAAAACAAACAAACAAAAAAACCCCAAGAAAACAAAACAAAAAACCCAAGACTTTCTGAGCAATGACAGGTCCCCCTGCTCCATATTTTTTTTTTTTAAATTAATGTCTTCCCCCAGGAAAGGGTCTCACTACGTTAACTTTGGCTGGCCTGGAACTCACTATGTAGACTTGGCTGGTTTCGAAATCATAGAAATTCCCAAATGCTGGAATTAAAGGCACAGGCCACCAAGCCTGGCTGCCATAATTGTTTTAAATCTGTTAAGTCTATACAAATATTAAAAAAAAAAACAAAAAACAAAAAACAAAAACCCTCGAAAAACAAAAACAAAAAACCCAAAAAAAACAAAACCAAAACAAACAAAAAAGAACCCAAAAAATCCAAAACCAAAAAACCTGCTGAAATCTAAGCTACTTTTGGTCCTAAGTATATTATGTAAGGTATACTCAACCTATATTACCAAGAATGTTAGAGAAAACATTGAAATTCATCAATAAGAAGGTATTTATTGAAAAATAAATTCATTTTTATAAGGTTTTTTTCACACACTATTTCAATAGGTCTTGGATGTGAATTCCTAGGAACAATATGCTTATTTACTGGAGGGTTTAAAGTTTTGAAAACCAACAGAACAAAGTGAAGAGGTATTTTCCTGCAAATTAGGCAGAAATAAAAGTCTGCTGAAGAAAAGTGCTTCCTGTACGCAGAGCATCAATTTGACACATGCTCAGCTATGCTGGAGTTCCTCGACTGTAATCAGCACTTCAGAACTGTAGCTGTGGCATTATGTGGTCATTAAGCCTGCCAGAAAATCACAGCCTTTACTCCGAAAACTAGAACAAAATGCCGTCTTCACACAACAGCCACTCCCCTCAAAGCATCCCAGGCATTTTCAGATTAACTGGCCATGAGTTTGATTTCCAAATGAACTGCTCTGGTCCACTAGGATACACGAAACCTTTGATAATCAATTAGGACTATTAAAGACAACAGCCAGCAGATGTCATCAAGCTCAGAGGCTCCCTTGTATGGAAAACAAGGCCTGCTGTCCCCACTCTGTAATCTGGGAAAGGCCCCCCAAAGTACATTTTTAACCACTCTAGAGTTCTATCAGAGCAGCCCCTACTACCTCATGGCTCCAGACAGGAAGGTATTCCAGCCTCTTGGAGACTATCTTGCTGTACATCTCGCTAATTCCAGAGAGACCAAAACCAAGAACAAAATCCTTTCCTAACAACTGCAGGACTGGCCTTCATATAGCAGGATTCCTAAAGACCAGATGAAAAGAGACAAAACCAAACCAAACCAAATCCCCAAACAACAGAAACATCAGAGAAAGCCACACAAAACCCCAGGGCTATGCTGGAACAAGGCAGGGAGGCTCTTAGGAGGTGCTCATTTCCTAGAGCTAATGGAGTGGGCAGAGGCAGGCAAACATGGGAGACAGCGTTCACAGCTTTGGGCAAGTGCTAAGCAGTGCTTCTAATCCCACACTACAGACCCCTGGGGGCAGACTGAAGAGCAGGCAGAGACCTCATCTGTAAGGCAGACATCGGAACCACGTGGGAAAGGGCTACAAGGAGCTGGAGGGGCTTGCTGCTCCAGAGTGCTGGCTGCTCTTTCAGGTTTGGTTCCCAGGCCCCACACGGTGGCTCACAACCACCTGTAACCCCAGTTCCATGAGACCCAAGGCCCTCTTCTGACCTTCAAGGGCACTGCATGCATGTGGTACACAGATACGTAGGCAAACACCCATACGCATAAAATAAATGAATCTTAAAATAAAATAAAACAAAACAGCCAGGCGGTGGTGACATGTGCCTTTAATCCCAGCACTTGGGAGGCAGAGGCAGGCGGGTCTCTGTGAGTTCGAGGACAGCCTGGGCTACAAATGAGTTCCAGGACAGCCAAGACTGTTACACAGAGAAACCCTGTCTTGAAAAAGAAAAAAACAAAATAAAACAAAACAAAAACAGTAGTAACTGGGTACAAAAATGGTGTAGTTCATTCAGAATGTTAGAGCATGGTCAGGAAATGAAGGAAAACTTGTAGAAATGAGAATACTGGGAGAGAGAAAAAGGCTTAACGAAAGCAGAGATTCTGTTTTGTTTTTCAGACAGGGTTTCTCT
This sequence comes from Peromyscus eremicus, assembly GCF_949786415.1. Classification (NCBI taxonomy): domain Eukaryota; kingdom Metazoa; phylum Chordata; class Mammalia; order Rodentia; family Cricetidae; genus Peromyscus; species Peromyscus eremicus. The sequence continues at coordinate 112,446 of NW_026735416.1, forward strand.
ATGTGTAGTGCTGGCTGTCCTGGAACTCACCCTATAGACCAGGCTGGCCTTTTGAACTCAGAGATCCATCTGCCTCTGTCAAGGAAATTTGTTCTTTGGAGACAAATCAGAAGTATGAAAAAAACATTCCAAATTCTTCTCTGCTTATATTCACTCCTAAAAATGTATGTAATACCATGACCAGGCATGTGCTAACATTCTCAAACTGAAGATTTAAAAAGCACACAAGAGAGATAAGTCAGCAGAGGAGACACCACCAGGGTTTTCCCTGAAGGAACGTTCTCTCTGAGTTATGACATGGTATTACTCTCACTGTTGGAGGTGGGGCGGGAGCGGACACAATTCAAATGCAAACCCCACTCTGGTTCTTCTCCTTACAAAGATTTGAAATTTTTATTTATTATTATTAGTATATGTCTGTGTATATGTGACAGAGGAGGAGGGAGGTAACAAGGGAGAGGGAGGGGAGAAAGAGAGATGAATGGGGCACATTCACATGCCACAGTGCTTGTAAAAAAGTTTGGGGACAGGTTCTCTTTTTCCACTGTGGGTTCTGGGAATCAAATTGTCAGGTTTGCTGGTGAGGGCCGTTGCCTCTTGGGCCATCTGCTCCATCTTTTATTTGTTTCTTACTCTCCTATTATTGTTCATGGGCTGGAAGGTCTACTTCTGTAAAAGTACGCTACTTCCTTTTGTGTAAGTTCAACAGTTCAGCACAGTAAGAAGCAAAAATAGTGATTCTCTCCTCATCACAAACAGTGACAATAAGCAAGAGGAAAATGTCTTTGGAAGGAAGAACATGCTTTCAGAACTTACCATCATTATTTCCATCACATTGCTGTTAACAATCACTCTCCAGGGTTTAAATTTATTGTACAAATGTACAATAATAAATTTCAGCCCATACTTACTTCTAACAAGCGCGGAATCCAGCCTTTCCGGTATCCGTACGGGGGAGGCTCCCTTCGAGAGGAGACCAGCGAGGTCTGCCGCGATCTCTGAGATCTTGCTCTTTCTTCAGCTTCAAGTTGGTCCTGAGATAGCTGAGTGGGCGCAGGTAAAAAGCTACAGGAAACCAGAATTAAATACCAAAACAGAATTAAAAACCAAACACATTTAATTATTACAATTTTTCTTTGCTCAGTCAATAGACTTCTCAATGATTTATAGAAGCATTCAGTACTTATCACTTTCTTATGTGTGGAAAGGAAGTACACAGAGACACACAGTGAAAATGCCTTGACCATACCAAGGGCAAACAGATGTCCGGACTTAAACACTAACAGGTATTTTCACATGGTTGACAAGCTACCAAACTCTGTACTTCCGTACTTTACACAGAAGCCAACCTCCAGTGCATTGTTTCCTAAGAATCCTTCCTGATTTTTGTTTTAACAAGGTCTAGTCAGGTAGCCCAGGCTGGTCTTGAACCTGCCACCCTCTGGCCTCAGCCTCTGGAGTTGAGTTTATAGATAAATGTCAACACTACTGTGCTTTCCTATTTTTGGGAGGAGACAGGGTCTCACTGTGTAGATATGGCTGCTTCTCCAGTGCTGGGATTAAAGGTCTGCACCACCAGGGATGCACAGAAGTCATTTCCTGGTCTTATATTCTTTCCCCGTCCCAACTCGAAAACTGTTACTTTTGTTTTGTTTTGTTTTGTTTTTTTGAGACAGGGTTTCTCTGTGTAGCTTTGCGCCTTTCCTGGATCTCGCTCTGTAGACCAGGCTGGCCTCGAACTCACAAAGATCCGCCTGGCTCTGCCTCCCAAGTGCTGGGATTAAAGGCGTGCACCACCACCGAAAACTTACTTTTGTGTGCCTGACTTTTGACTATTTTAATGTTGATAAAAAGTGGCAAGAGGGCGGTGGTGGCGCACACCTTTAATCCCAGCACTCGGGAGGCAGAGCCAGGCGGATCTCTGTGAGTTCGAGGCCAGCCTGGGCTACCAAGTGAGTTCCAGGAAAGGCGCAAAGCTACACAGAGAAACCCTGTCTCGAAAAACAAAACAAAACAAAACAAAAAAAAAAAAAAGTGGCAACTAGTCAGGCAGTGGTGGCACACACCTTTAATCCCAGCACTAGAGAGTCAGAGGTGGGGGGATCTCTGTGAGTTTGAGGCCAGCCTGGTCTACAGAGCGAGTTCCAGGACAGCCAAGACTGTAACACAGAGAAACCCTATCTCAGAAAACAAAACAAAACAAAACAAAAAAAAAAAGAAAAAAAAAAAGGAAGAAAAGAAAAGAAAAATGCACAACAATCTTGCCTACAGCCCAATCTTAAGGGCCTGGCGGTGGTGGCACATGCCACCACCCAGCCCTCGGGAGACAGAGGCAGGTGGATCTCTGTGAGTTCGAGGCCAGCCTGGTCTACAGAGTGAGATCCAGGAAAGGCGCAAAGCTACCCAGAGAAACCCTGTCTGGGGGTGGGGTGGGTGCAAGAACTACAGTAGACTGTAACCAAGAAGCAGATAAAAGAAAGACTACTAGAGGCACATGTAAATATTTCCCCAAGGGGATCTAGTTTAGAATGAAATTTAAAACACAACAGGTCAAAGAACTACAGCAGAAATCCTGAATATGTAGCTACTTACAATTTAGTCAAAGAATTCTTCCTAAACTTTTTGTTTTGTAACTATTACCACAAGGATATCCAAAGTAGCCCCCCCCCAGAAAAAAAAGATACCAGTAGGTAAGTATTTTTAAGGAAAGATAGAAGTCAAGTTCCTTGTTAACCCCTGGCTAAGCAGGGAAACTTAATTATTTATTTAAAAAATACACACTGATGACTTGGCGCAGGCAGTATTCTAAGCAGACACTGAGAATGTCTACTCGGAAAGATTGTATGTGGTCTTGTAAGGAGAGATAATCACATACATGCAAATGCAAACTACAGAAACAGGAAGAGATAAGGAAAGGCACAGTGTGTGCATACATCAGTAGGATCAAATCCAGACTGGGGACTTCCAAATTTAAAACCCACCCATGCAACTTAAAAACACGGGGACATTACCTGCTCTCAAACAGCTGCTCCATCGTAAAAGGTAAGAAGAGATCTACCTCACGAGGTGTTCCATGAGAACATTCATGAACCAGTCAACAGTGTCCAATACTACTTCACCTAAGTCCCGCAGATGTCTGATCCCCCCAGTTTGGGTTAGCTGTCTGCACTTATGCCCTCGAGGCCATGTGTACACTGCCTGTCGTCTTTCTGTATCGCAATCATCTGTTCGCTTATCGATCCTCTTAGCAGACTGAGCAACCCGAGGAGAGGAATCATCACACCTTCTGCTCCTTTTGTCCCTCACTGTCCAGGTCCTGTCAGGGAACACGGACTCACTGTCTTTTACAGTCACTGTTCCACATCACTGCAACCTCCTCCTCTTTACTTAAACAAGCCAGCTCAAAACCTTTATTTTTGTCATCCCCTCTGTCATAAAACATTGAATATGTGATGTAACTGGAATGTTTTTAAACTTACTCACTGTGGGTGTGTGGCATGTGCATCCTGGAGATATTTACCCTGCCCAAATCAAAATAGTCATTGTTCCACAAATTTTAATTTTAAAATTACTTTTTCCTTTTTCTTTTTTTTTTAAATTTTTTGAGATAAGGTCTTACTATGTAGCCTTGGCTCTCCTGGAACTCTCTATGTGGACCAGGCTGATCCCAATTTCACAAGAGATCTGCTTCTCTCTGCCTACAGAGTGCTAGGATTAAAGGCATGCGCCACCACCACACCCAGCAAAAATTACATTTTTCTTTGGTTTGTGTAGGAGCGGGGGTGTGTATTTACGCCATGGCACCGTCATAGGTCAGAGGACAACTTGTGGGAGTCAGTTCTTTCTTTCCACCATGTGGGGCTCACGGATGGAACTCAGATCTTGAGCTTCGCAGGTGCTCTTATTCACTAAGACATCTCTCGCTGGCCCTGTACCCCAAACCTCTAAGTTACATCATAATGCCTTAACCTAGTCATAGCATTTACTATCTGAATGCATTACTGACTGTTTTATGTAATCTCTCTCCTAACAGAAGTAAGCTCTGTGAGGACAGGAAGTAAAAAGACACAGGAAGTTTACCTTACCATCTCACCAAGTAATCAACCCGACACCTGGCACCCAACACGGGAAGTACTTTCCCATACCAAGCAAACAAATGGTGCTCCAGAAGACTGTAGTGGGAGCACTTCCTGATCCAATCCAGATCCCAGAGACTGAGGACTCAATTCCACAAAAACTGTCTCTACTTCCAATTGACAACTGCCAAGACTTGGTCACCAGTCCCCACCCGCCGCCTCCCCCAGACAGGGTTTCTCTGTGTAGTTTTGGTGCCTGTCGTGGATCTCGCTCTGTAGCCCAGGCTGGCTTCGAATTCAGAGATCCGCCTGGCTCTGCCACCTGAGTGCTGAGATTAAAGGCATGCACCACCACCCGGTGGATACCAGTACTTTTGTTCCACTGGCTACAAACTGGGGTCCCTGCTCCCTGCCCTCAACAGGGTTTCTCTGTGTAACAGCCCTGGCTGTCCTAGAATTAGCTCTGTAGCCCAGGCTGGCCTCGAACTCAGAGATCTGCCTAGCTCTGTCACCTGAGTGCTGGTATTAAAGGCGTGCACCACCACCAGGTCTACTGTTTTAAATATTAAATATTCTCTTCAGGTTCAGTATAGAGATGTGCCGAGATGGGTTTCAGGTGACCAGGTCCTTTAGCAAAGGCAGCCCCTGGCAGCAGAAGCTGGAATATGGTAGAGATACAGCAGCCATCAGCAGCAGAACTGAGGTAATACCTTACATTAATAAAGGTTATAAGGAGAAGGTTCTGCGCTTAGCCAGTTAGTGAAGGGATAAGGTGTGTCCTCCACTACAGGTGCAGCCTCTGGGACCTAGCACCCTCTTCTTCCCCCACTTGGTAAGATTCATTTGCTGGGACAGTTCATGAAACTAAACAAACAAAATCCCACCAAAACAAACCAACAAAAATCCCAACACATTCGCTTGTTCACAATTTTTAAAAATACAGGTTTCTTTCACTTTCATGTGTATGAGTGCTTTGCCTGCACGTCTGTCTGTGCATCACATATACGCCTAGTGCCTTCAGAGACTAGGAGAGGGAGTCTGATTCCTAAACTACAGTTACAGATGGTTGTGAGTCACTGTGTAGGTGCTGGGAACTGAACCAGGTCCTCTGCAAGAACAGCCAGTGCTCTTAATCACTGAGCTGTCTCTCCAGTTCACACTTGCTAGTTTTTATAAGGGACACCAAAAAACATACTAATGAAGGCCAACTCAAAGCTCTGTGGTCCCCAAGCCTGGCCATTTTGAGACTTCATCTGTCATTGCTTTGTTAGGCACATAATACACACCACACCACTGGCATTGTTCTTGAGTGCATTCGTTTCAAACTCCACCTTTCCCCCTCATAACCCTACCAATCTATACCACAGTGTCTGAAGAACACTCAAATGTTTGCTACCTGTAACCCTGACAGTCTGCATAACTCACTCCAATTTTTTTGGTACTAAGGCTAGCTAGTACTACACAAATAAGCATTTTCTGTTGGCTCTAATTTCATTTGTTTCATTATTAAAATCCTCTGGCAAAGAACAGTTTTAAAGGAGGGACTTATTTGGCTTACAATTCCAAGTCACAACCCACCATGGAACGTCAAGGCAGGAACTCAAGAGGCAGCTAGTAAAATCTCACTCACAATCAAGGGTAAGAGAGACTCGCTTTCTTGCAGAGAAGGAGGAGGAGGAGGAGGAGGAGGAGAAGGAGAGAGAAAGACAGAGACAGCAGGTAGGCAAGGCACCACATAAACTGCTTGATGGCTGGCAGAATGGCTTTATGCTCATCCAGCTTTAACTGTTCAGGACCACTTGCCTAGAGAATGGTGCTGCCCATAGTGGTGTGCATCTTCCTGCATCTACTAGCAAGAAAAACAATCCCCTACAGACACATTTACAGGCCAATCTGATCTAGGCAATTCCTCGTCTGATATCTTTTTGCCAAGTGTGTTAAGTGGACAGGCTAGTTGCTATGTTCTCTTTTCTTTCTTTCTGGCCTTAAACCAGCTATACAGACCCTCCTGCCTGCAGTTTTAATCTGTGTATCTACTTGTCCATCTTTCCGGTGGCAAAAAATACATTTCATTCTATACAAACAATCTCTAGCACAAAGCAGGACAACGAACAGTAATTCCCGTGACCAAAACGTCTTTAGGATTCATACTGTTACAAGCCAAGAAAATATGAGAAGTGGGTTTAACAGGTGAAAGATAATATCCTAAAATGAACATTTGCTTTATACCCAATCAGACTTCTCCTGCTGAGTTCGCATGGAAAGTTTTTCCACTCGGAGCAACTAGGAGTTACATAACTTTTTGGAAATCTCCCACTTAGCATCTTTTTCTTAAAGGATGGGAGCACTTTACATACGGTAACCAAGGCAACCAGGAACAGCAAAAAGTCGGAGGTGGTTCTATGTACAAAAGAAATTCTAAGGTCCAAAGTTAAAGCGCGGAGCATTTAGTAAACAGCAGCCCCTACTGCTGCCAATTTAAAAAAATGTTGGTCGGTTCTGAGCCATCCCCAACTCCTTCTGCTTTTTGCAAAATCTTTGTTTCTGAAAAGAGAGTACTAGAGAAAGGGGAAAGCCCAAAGCACACAAGCGGCTGGAAAGCCACACACAAGACTGGCGCGCTTTGCTCAGCAGGGATAATTCAGCCGCTGCTTTCCACCGCGCATCGCGTCCGCCTCAGCCGGGGTCCGCAGGGCGCTCGCCAACCTGCCGCGCTGCTTACGCGAAGCACACGTGAGCTCCTCCGCACGAGGCCACGCCGTGGCTCTCGGCTCCAGGGAAGAGGCGAACTCAGCCCGGGAAGCCTCTAAAGAAAGACCCCGGCTTTGGCGCGGCCTAGTCGCCAAGGAAACCCGCGAGAGGTTCTAGCCATGGTCTCGGCCAGGGTCCCTCTGCGCCCCAGGCCAGGTCACTGCCCGCACAGTCCAGGCAGGAAAAAAAAGGAAAAGATGGGTACTCCCAGACCCTTCCGTATCGAGGACCTAAATCAACAACCCACCTGGTGAGCGCCATCTTCTTCCGCTTCTTCCAGCGCAAGCCACAGCGTCGCGGGGCGGGTCTTGCCCGGGAACGAGGAACACAATGGAAGAAGTGCTCACTGCGCAGGCGCCCTGGCCGAAAGGCCCTATGGGCTTTGTAGTTCTTTGAGCGGGAATTATGCTGGCCTCTCTCAAGGAGAGAAAGAGGTTTTGGAGAGCTAACAGCGACTCCCCTAACTAAGGAAATTCCTTACATTTATGAGTTTTACAGGGGAGAGGCTCTCTGAGTTTAGCAGATCAGTAGTGATGATACAAGGTAGGATTTAAAGCCATAATTTGGGAAGCTAATACTATTATCTACCTCCACCTTAAGGCTGCTACACCTAGGATCTTTTTTTGTTTTGTTTTTTTCGAGACAGGGTTTCTCTGTATAACAGTCCTGGCTGTCCTGGAACTCACTTCGTAGACCAGGCTGGCCTCGAACTCACTGAGCTCCGTCTGCCTCTGCCTCCCAATTGCTGGAATTAAAGGCGTGTGCCACCCCTGCCCGGCCTACACCTAGGATCTTATCCGTATTGAATAAGATGTAAAGCATAACTGATCCCCATTTGTACAGCAGCCTCCCTGTTTATAGCTGATAGTTCGGTTAATAGTCGTCTACTTTAAATTCTGCTCCAGGAATGCATTATTTTTAAGTGTGTGTAGGGGGCAAACAGAGAAGGTGCTGGAAATGAAGATCAAGGAGCTGTGATTTGATTCAACAGATGATTTGGAGCTGAAGGAGAATTTATGTAGAGATTCTGGGTGAAAGAGACACATAAGAAAGACAATTTCTGAGACTGAGTTTATCTGTGTAATCCCGGCTGTTAAACTCGCTCTGTAGACCAGGCTGCCTCGAACTCAGAGATCCTCTTGCCTCTGACCCCAAGTGCTGGGATTAAAGGCATGGGCCACCACACTGACTCAAGAAAGAATTATTGAGATAGGCTAGGTTTCTATGGTAATGAGAGACAAAAAAGGCTACTGAGGACAATGTTAAAATAGTTAATGTGGGAAATCAGTAAGGTGTAGACCAAACCCTGGGATGTAGAATTGAAAGAACGGGATGGAAGTGTTCTCACAGACAATTCTCATTTTTCACAGAGGGTTATCATTTGGGGTATCATGATGGTCCCTCATTGCCCTCGGGGTGTATAAAGAACAACAATTTTACAACAACATAATTCAGAAAGTAGATCTGTAAAACTGATTTGGGGACTCAGTAGGTAAAGGCTCTTGCTGCCAAGCTTAACCACCTGAGTTCAGTCCCAGGACCCACTTGGTAGAGGAAGAAAACTGAGTCCATCAAGTTGTTCTCTGACCACAAAGGTGCTGTGGAAGTTACACACACACACACACACACACACACACACACACACACACACTCACTAAAATTTATTTTTAAATGTCTTGCAATGGGCAGTGCTTTTGAGTGCTTTTGTTTAGTTCTGGGGGGTGTGGGTTTGGTTCACTTGTGCTGTGTCTTCATGCGTTCCCCCACCTCATGTGGTTCTAGATTCTGGTGAGTCGCCTAAGTTGTCTGTGTCTCAGCTCCCGGCGATTTACAGAAGCAAAGCAGAGGACCTAATTTCCCTATCTCAGTTTTGTCCCCTAAAAATGTCAAGTTTTTAGGAAATTTAAATGAGCTAACCAGGGCTGTGGAGAGAACTCACACAGGACAGTGCTCAGTGCTCAAGCATGAGACCCTGAGTTCAAGGCTCCACTCACAAAAGGTGGACATAATATGAGTAAAGCTCACTAGTGTAGCTGTGGTGAGCTTTGAGGCTCACTAGCATCGGTTCTGGCCCCACACAGGACAACCAGAACAACACTGCACGTGGAGTAGTGTCTCTGTGCTGACGGATGTTGCAGATGTTGGCAGGTGGACCTCACAGTTCCATGGGCAGGTAAAGCCTGAATTCTCTACCCTCGGAGAAGTGGTTCACAGCAGCCTTACCATAGCATAAGCCTTCAAAGTGTTGCCCGAACTCTGGAGTTGACACATATGTTGAAGTCTAATAGTTGAGAAAAGTGACATATGGGTGGGGGGGTGGGTGGGCAATAAGACTTGGTGTTCCATTCCTGCAGGTAGGAAGAGTATGTATATACTCTTGAAGGGAAATAGGGAGATGACTTCAGTTTTCATGTGTGAGAGCTGATGCGGTGCCCATACTTTAAACAAAAACACCAAAGCAGAATAAAAGCTCAAGTTTTAAAACAGAAACTTTGGATAGCAAATTCAGGAAAGGTTTGCAATGGTTTCGAGGCTGTGCGACACATCCTTTTATTTGCTGTAAGTTTCAATTGCTCTAGCTGCCATTATTATAGGCTGAGAGGTCAGGGTGCTCTCCTTATTGACGATTTATCATGGTTCTCTGGTGCAAGGTAGGGCTTCTCCAGCATACTGCTTTGCTTTTTCAGATGTCTTTCACAGATGCTTCCAATCTTAAAATTAATTTTAACTAAGTATTAATTTGCATTAAAGTATAGTTAAAAAGGCTGCAAGGTTTCTTTGTAACTGCAAAAAAAAAAACAGTGAAGCTTTATAACAAAGGGATTTAGCTGTCTTCTAGTTGGTATCTCTAGTCACTGGACAGTCTGACATTATGTATATCTAAGAGGAACGTCTCTAATTTTCTTTTTCTTTTTTTTTTCTTTTGAGACAAAGAGGTTCTCATTATGTAACTCTGGCTGGGACTTGGAATTAGCTGTGTAGGATAGGCTGGTCTTGAACTCACAGAGGTCCACCTCCCTTTGCCTCCCAGTGCTGGAGTTAAAGGCATGGACCTCCATGCCCAGTGGTGCTATGGGATGTCTTTCTGTATGCTGTGAATATGTGTTGCTCTCATTGGTTGATAAATGAAGCTGCATTGGCCTATGGCAGGGCAGGAAAAAGTTAGGCGGTACATTCAAACTGAAGATGAGCCAAAGAAGGGTGGAGTCTAGGAGACACCAGCCCTCCACCAAAGGAGCAACAAGATGCCAGCAGACCAACCGGAAAGGCCATGGCCACATGACAACATATAGATTAATATTTGTAATTAATATTAACTTAAGCCGCTGAGTGATTATTTTATAAGTGGCTTCAGGACCACGTGGCTGGGTGGGACCAGAGAAACTACAGTGGTATCTCTGCTGTGGGATGTTCTGTATGTTAAATGTGTTACTCTGATTGGTTAATAAATAAAATACTGATTGGCCAGCAGCCAGGCAGGAACTATAGGCAGGACAAGGAGAGAGGAGAATTCGGGGAAGTGGAAGGCTGAGGCAGAGAAGACGCTGCTAGCCACCACCATGAGTACCAACATGTAAGATACTGGTAAGCCATGAGCCATGTGGCAAGGTATAGATTTATAGAAATGGGTTAATTTAAGGTGTAAGAACTAGATAACAAGAATCCTGAGCCATTAGGCCAAACAGTTTAAATAATATAAGTGTCTGTGTGTTTATTTTATAAGTGGGCTGTCGGACCGCCGGGGATTGGCTGGACCTGGAGAGCAAAACTCTAGCTACAAAGTAGCTCTAATTTTCTTATCAAGCTAGACCTAATTTCCAGTTCAGAAGAAATTCAGGGAGTAGAGAGACAAATTTTTAAAACTCAAGGTAAAAAACAGGAAAATCTAGAATGTGATAAATTGTGTAAGACAACTGACTTCAACTCTTCAGAAATGTAAATACAAGGTTGGAGAGATGGCTCTTCCTGGGCAGGAGGGCTTGCTGTTTTCATAGAGGTCCAGAACTGGGTTCCTAGCCCCCACACTCAGCAGCTTCTTCACAACTGCCTGGAACTCTGGCTTCGGGGATCTTTTGTTCTCATGTGTGCATGCGCGTGTACACAGCATACACACAGAGACACTATACCTATATACTTACATATACCCATAAGTAAAAAAATGAAAATACATCTTAAAAAAAAGAGCAAACTTTAAGGAGACAAAAGTGGGTTAGTAGTCACTCAGGGCTGGGATGGGAAAGGGAGAAGAAAACTGTTAACAAGTATGAGTTTGCATGTGTGACAGTGGCAGAGCTCTGTGAACATACTTTACAACAACCCTCTACTCTGTAGATTTTATTATTTTTTTAAACAATTGTTTAGAGATCATTTTGAATGTATGCCTACGAGTGTTTTACTTGCATATATGTACGTGTACCTTGTGCGTGCTTGGTGTCCATGGGGGTCAGAAGAGGGCACCAGATCCAGACTTTCAGACTGTTTCATGCCGCCATGTGGATGCTGGGAACAGAGCCCAAGCCTTCGGAAAGAGCAGCCAGTGCTTTTCACCTCTGAGTCGCCTCTCCAAGCCCCACAATCAATAGATTTTAAAAAAGGTGAATGAAGTTGGGGAATGGGTGGCACACACCTTTAATCCCAGCTCAGGGGAGGCACAGTCTATGAGTCTGAGGCCAGCCTAGTCTACATAGTTAGACTCCGTCTCGATAAACACCCCCAAACCTAGGAAAGCAAAGTAAATTACAAAATGAAAGTGAATTCATATGTAAAAAGTGTGACATGGTATTCATTGTTCCCAGATGATATTCAGGATTAGTTTGAATGCTTCTTTAAAAAGTTACATTTGAGCCGGGTGTGGTGGCACACGCCTTTGATCCCAGCACTGGGGAGGCAGAGGCAGGTGGATCACTGTGAGTTCGAGGCCAGCTTGGTCTACAAAGTGAGTTCCAGCACAGCCAGAGATACTACACAGGGAAACCCTGCCTTGAAAACAAACAAACAAGTTACACTTGTTAGTCATTTACTTTTTTCAGGGAGGAGTGATGTAGGTTCCAGTCAGAAAACAATTTATAGGAGTTTTACTTCTCTCTACCATGTGGGTCCTAAGGCTCGAACTCAGGTTGTTGGTGTTGGCAGCAAACACTTTACCCTCCACTGGGTCGTCTTGATGGCCCTTCTTTTGAATTCTTTTTAAAACATTTATGACAGCCAGGTGGTGGCGCACGCCTTTAATCCCAGCACTGGGGAGGCAGAGACAGCTGGATCTCTATGAGTTTGAGGCCAGCCTGGTCTACAGAGTGGGTTCCAAGACAGCCAGGGCTACACAGAGGCAACCTATCTCTAAAAAAAATGTTTAATTTTACAACTTTATGTGTAGGGCTGTTTTGCCTTCATAGATGTCTGTGTGTGCACTGTGTGCGTGTCTAGTGAGGCTAGAAGTGAAATCTCCTAGAACTGGAGTTGCATGCAGACAGTTGTGAGCTGCCATGGGATGCTGGGACTTGAACCTGGGTCCTCTTTAGCTCTTCCTACTTTAGGTTTTTTTTTTTTTTTTTATATTGTAGGCATTTTGTTTGGCATTGAGTTGTCTGTAAATTCACGTGGAGAGAGTTGGTGCCTTATACTTTAATGTGCCCTCACTCAGGAGTGTGCTTAGGTTTTGACTTATTAAAATCTTCTACCACTAAAAAAAAAAAAAAAATCTTCCATATCTTCTAATAATATTCTGAAGTTGACTTTCCATAGATTGTACACATTTCTCAGGATATGAATTCTTAGGTGTTTCATCTTTTTCTCTATCATGAGTACAATCTGTTTTTATATGCTTACTAAGCATAACAGTAATTTTTATTAAGTTAGCTAAAATGTCCCGAAATGTCAAGAATCTAGTTTTGACTGCAGAAGGCATAGAGTTAGGGTCACCTTGCATTGGCTGAGACTCAATCCTATACCTCCTTTGGACTGAGCTGTTCTTTGGTGGGCGAGTAGGAGAGAAGTGTTTCTATTGGCTGCTTCCTGGCAAGCTCTGAGATTTCCTGTTTAAAAGCTTTGTGGCACCTGCAGACCCCATTTCTTCCCAGATTTAATTATTCCTTTGGAGCACTGGCTCTGATCATAAGGGGACGTGAAACACAAGGATCTAATGGGGATGAAGCTTCAGGTTGAAGATAACAATTCTTTTTTTTTTTTTTCTAGTGAACAGCTTGGCAGGGGAACAATTAACCCCTTGCTCTGAGCCTTGGCATTTATTTTGATCATTTTCAAGACTATCTAGTGTTCTGTGGCTCAGAAGACAGTCGTGTGATATCTGATACCACTCCTTTACCGTCCTTTCCCTTTCCTGTAGTAATAAGATAGATACCTATTCTATCAGCGTGGGCCTGCCTGTGAGCTGGGGATCTGTAGAGGTATGGTGTAGATGGCTATGGTTTAATTACCCTGAAGGGAAAAACAATGATACAGTAATATTAGTTATTGGGCTGGCAAGATGGTTCTGCAGACAAAGGCACTTGCTGTTAAGCCTACAACCTGCATTTGATTCCAGAGACTCACATGGTGGAAGGAGAGAATAGATTCTTGAAGGTTTCCCTCTGATCTGCACACAGGCTCTGTGGTGGGTGGGTGCATGTAGGGGATCCAGAGCTCACTTCTGATCTCTATTGGTACCAGGCATGTATGTGATGTACAGACAGCAAAACATCCATACACACAAAATTAAAATTATTTTAGTTAAATAATTTGTTTATTAATTAAATGTATTTATTTCAATCTTGGCTTAGTTAGGGTTTACTATTGCTGTGAAGAGATACTTATAAATTCTTTTTTTTTTTTTTTTTTTTGGTTTTTTGAGACAGGGTTTCTCTGTGTAGCTTTGTGCCTTTCCTGGAACTTGCTCTGTAGACCAGATTGGCCTTGAATTCACAGAGATCCGCCTGGCTCTGCCTCCCGAGTGCTGGGATTAAAGGCGTGTGCCACCACTGCCCAGCTCACTTATAAACTCTTATAAAGAAAACATTTAATTGATGGTGGCCGGGTTACAGTTCAGAGGTTCAGTCCATTATGATCATGGTGGGGAGCATGGCGGCGTGCAGGCAGACGTGGTGCTGGAGCGGAGAGTGCTACATCTTGCAGACAACAGGAAGTCAACTGACTGTCACACTGAGGGAAGCTTGAGAAAAAGAGACCTCAAAGCCTGCCCCCACAGTGACACACTTCCTCCAACAAGGCCACACCTCCTAATAGTGCCAGTCCCTTTGGGGACCATTTTCTTTCAATCCACCACAGATCCCCACCACAGCTTCCCCCTCTCCAATCCTTCTCTCCTCTGATTTCCTCTCCCCACCACCCCTTTACCTCCGCTTTTTCTTTAACAATTTATTTATGGTGTGTATGTATGTACATAGGTGCATGTAGAGGTCAGAGGGAACTTTCTGGAGTCAGTTCTCCCCAACTACCATGTGGACCCTGGGGGTCAAACTCAGGTCATCAGGTTTGGTGGCAGGTGCCTTTACCTGCTGAGTCATCTCATCAGCCCAACAAAACACAAAAACAGTTTTTATTTCTTCTGTTTGCTTGTTTTTCTTCCCCTTAAGACAAGGTCTTGCTATGCAGTCCAGGGTGGGATGGAGCTCAAAATCTTTTCCTGTCTCAGCTGCCCAAGTGTGCATCACGACTTCCAGCTTGTTTCTGTTTTAAAGGTCAGGGCCATTCTCAGGTGGTTCCTGAGGCTTTGAGAACACCAACCAGGTGTGGGAGCGTTTAGAGAATGCTTCTTGGTAATGCCACTTATGGATGGGGCCTAGTAGGACGTGCAGATGTTTGGGTGGTTGGCATGAGGATCAGGAAAGTTCTAGAGGCAGTAGAAGCAACTTCTGTTATTTCTTTATCTACTGACCTAACCTTGAACTTCCTGTCTAGACCCCTTCTCAGGGGTGGTAGTGTCTCTGCAGACCTCATTATTGCAGAGAAAAGACCACTGAGAGCCCAGCCCATGGGCAAGCCTTTCCTGGCTCCAGGTCCAGCTACACTTAATCTCTAGGTTCTTTTTGGCTCCCTAGAGATGCTTCAAAATGCCATGAACACAAACTCCTAATATTGGGAAACTTCTCATTCTAACCTAGTTATACACCAACAATAACAATCGGTTATTCCTCCAGATGAAGGGTGGGAAACGTTTCAGGGCTTTTTTTTTTTTTTTGCACATGTGTATGTGTGTATGCATGTGAGTAGGGGTGTATGTCTTTGGAGGTGTACTTGCACGTAGAGGTCCGAGGTTGACACTGGGTGTCTTCTTAGCTCCCTCTTCCACTGACAGATGGAGGCAGGGGCTCTGGCTGAACCGCCATGTGCTGTTTGGCCAGCATGGCTAGCCAGCTTACTTCAGGGACTCCCCGTATCCATCTCCTGCATGCTGGTATCACAGGCAGGCTTCCAGGCCCACCCAGATTTTTATGCGGGTTCCGATAATCCAAATTCTGGTCCTCAGGCTTGTACAGTAAGCACTTTACCCACTGAACCATCTCCCCAGTCCCATTTTAGTTTTTAAATAATAGAAACTAGTTTCTCAGGGGCTGGAGAGATGGCTCAGTGGTGAAGAGCACCAGCTGCTCTTCCAGAGGTCCTGAGTTCAATTCCCAGCACCCACATGGTGGCTCACAACCATCTGTAATGAGATCTGGCACCCTCTTCTGGCCTGTGGGCATACATGCAGGCAGAACACTATACATAATAAATAAATAAATCTTAAAAAAATGAAACTAAGCCGGGCGGTGGTGGCGCACACCTTTAATCCCAGCACTTGGGAGGCAGAGCCAGGCAGATCTCTGTGAGTTCCAGGCCAGCCTGGTCTACAGAGCAAGATCCAGGACAGGCACCAAAACTACACGGAGAAACCCTGTCTTGGAAAACCAAAACAAACAAACAAACAAACAAACAAAAAAACTAGTTTCTCTGTGGCCGGTGGAATTCCCCTACTCCCTGTCTCTCTGAAAAACCCACCTCTAAATGCCTATTCCTGACAAGGGTAAACTTAAATGTCTCCCAGTGCAATAAAGAGAAACATCCATACATGAGAGTGTTTCTCTGGGAGGGATCCAGAAGACTGAAGAAAGAAGAGGTCTGTCTTCCATCTAAATGGACGGGGCCAGATTTAGCCCATAGGAAAACAATTTTTTTTCATAGTGAGTAGACTTTGAGCTCCCCACCGTGGCCTCCAGTTTGGAAATATCTAAGAAAACAGTAGGCTTAGATCCAGTTGGTGGGAAGTCCAATGGAAAACGAAGGACATGAGGCTGACATTGGACCTGCCAGGGGCCAAGAGATTGATGGAGACTGGATGATGGTTAATGAAAGGATTTTCCTTGAGACCTTCAAGACTGGATTCAGTTTACAGTCAGGGAACCCTGTTCTAATATCAGGGACCACTCACCAGGTTGGCTAGAACCAGACAGACAAAAACAAGCGTAAGTGAGAATGTGTCATGTACAAAGTTGTGCGATAAAGCGCTTCTTGGGTTAATGAGACACACTTGTCTACTCACCCCAGATAGGGAACCCAGGGCAGACCAACGTGTGGATACCACCAGAGTCAGCTTGGCAAACTAATGAGTTTTACTGAGGTTACTCACAGGAACAGAAATGACTCAAAGACAGCTGTGTCACTAGACCCCACCCCAGCGTGAGTGACAAGTCACAAAAGCTCGGAAACCTGGAGCTCGCTGCACAGCCTACAGGCAGCTCAACAGGTTGGAGAGTGTCCCTTCTAAGGTCCCCTGTTGGTCCAAATCTCTTCCAGGCACTTTAGCTGATTTTGCCTTCAACCAGGCAGCTGGCCTGGTGCAGCATGAATCTTAGACAGTCTTATTAATAAAAACAAATCCGGGCCAGGTATTGGGGTGAGCGCTGGAAGATCAGAGAGACAGAACAAGCCACAGCCACCACACCTGGCCACCTTCTCAGCTGATCTTGTTTCCTCCGACTGGAAACTTCTGTGTCCTCATCCCAATGGCTCTCAGCTGAACTGTGCTGCTTGAAAGCCTGAAACCTTAACCAGCTAAAAGCTTCTAGTTTCTGGTCCTCACACCTTATATACCTTTCTGCTTTCTACCATCACTCCCTGGGATTAAAGGCTCGCTTTCTGGGATTAAAGGCATGAGTCACCATGCCTGGCTGAATCCTTGAACAGATGGATCTCTGCCTCTGGAATGCTAGGATTGAAGGCGTGTGCTACCACTGCCTATCCTAAGTATCTAGTGGCTTTTCTGTCCTCTGACCCCAGATAAGTTTATTAAGGTACACAATATTTTGGGGAACACAATACCACCACAGGTCTGGTCTCAGAGTCTTCTTTGAAGCTGGTCTCTGTTTACTCTGGCAGGGAGGGGCCTAGTGATTCTGGTCAGCTTCAGGGAGTTCCTGAAGCTGTTTTTCACTTGTTTAACTCAATGTTTAAAGAGTTCCCCTGCAGGATGGAATGTTTTAATCTCAGAGGGGACTGTTAAACAACAGAAGTAGACTTCTCGAACCAGGCAATGGTGGTACACTCCTGTAAGCCCAGCACCCGAGGCAGAAGGGTTGTAGGTTCAAGGCTAACCTTGGCTATGTAGTGAGAGTCAGTATCAAAAAATAAAACAAGAGGGCCAGTGACATGGCTTAGTGAGTTAAAAGTTTCCCTGTCTCATGAGGCTTGAGTCCTGGAACCCTGGCTTGGGGGTGGGGTCAAGAGAATGAAGGAAGGACAGACACACAGACACTTAAACAGTGAAGCAGGGATCATGTGGGCTTCCCTAACCACTACCCAAAGCTCCGCAGCCTAGAGCCTTAGTGTGTTTATTAGGTACGGCACAGGCGGAGGGGTTAACTAGTCTCTGTATTGGAGCAGTCTCAGGCTGTAAACATCTGGCAGGAGGAAGCAGCTGTTGCTAGTCTTTGCTCTCATCAGTTGGCTCTAAACACTCCCACTCAGACTCAGGAGCAAAGTTTTGCCATCTCTCTTGAGCCTGGCTTGCATGGGCAATGACTTTGCCAATCTACCATGGGCCAGTTGGTCTCAGG
>NW_026735417.1:0-130259 GCF_949786415.1 Peromyscus eremicus
TCTGGTAAGAAGAATCACTATTGCGCTCCCATTGTCATACACAGGGCTAATAGCACGGGAGTCTGTTCCCAGCAATTACAGTGTATTGGACTGAAGAGGAGCTACTGTTCTTGTCTGTTTCCTAAGCAGAATTGAACTAGATATGGCAGTGTGTGTAGGCAGCACAGTTCTTTTGTTATTTGCAAGCTCACTGTTTTGGCCCTATAGGAAACACAGTAGAGTTGAAGAGTGCTCTTTTCTCAAAAGCAGAGTGTGTTTCTTGTAAGGCGAGCTAGCGTTTGTTTCCCAGTCCTAAATGGAGTTGAATCACATGCAGTTTTTGGTCCTAAGAGCATAAGTTGTTTTCTGGTAAGGAAAGTCACTATTGCTCACCCATTGCCATACACATTGCAAATAGCACTCGTGTCTGTTCACAGCAAGTACAGTGTATTGGACTGAAGAGGAGCTACTGTTCTTGTCAGTTTCCTAAGCAGAGTTGAACTAGATATGGCCCGTGTGTGTAGGAAGCACAGTTCTTTTGTTCTGAGCAAGCTCACTGTTCGGACCCCATAAGAAACACAGTAGAGTAGAAGAGTGCCCTTTTCTCAGAAGCAGAGTTTGTTTCTTGTAAGGCGAGCTAGCGTTTGTTTCTCAATCCTAAATGGAGTTGAATTCCATGCAGTTTCTGGTCTTACGAGCAAAGTTGTTTTCTGGTAAGAAGAGTCACTATTGCGCTCCCATTGTCATACAGAGGGCAAACAGCACTGGCGTCTGTTCCCAGCAAGTACTCTGTATTGGACTGAGGAGGATCTACTGTTCTTGTTAGTTTCATAAGCAGAGTTGAACTAGATATGGCCGTGTGTGTAGGAAGCACAGTTCTTTTGTTCTGAGCAAGCTCACTATTGTGGCCCTAAAGGAAACACAGTAGAGTAGAAGAGTGCTCTTTTCTCAAAAGCAGAGTGTGTTTCTTGTAAGGAGAGCTAGCATTTGTTTCCCAGTCCTAAATGGAGTTGAATCACATTCAGTTTCTGGTCCTACGAGCAAGAGTTGTTTTCTGGTAAGAAAAGTCACTATTGTGCTCCCATTGTCATACACATTACAAATAGAACTCGCGTCTGTTCCCAGCAAGTAGAGTGTATTGGACTGAAGATGAGCTACTGTTCTTGTCAGTTTCCTAAGCACAGTTAAACTAGATATGACCCGTGTGTGTAGGAAAGCACAGTTCTTTTGTTCTGAGCAAGCTCACTATTCTGGCACTATAGGAAACACAGTAGAGTTGAAGAGTGCTCTTTTCTCAAAAGCAGAGTGTGTTTCTTGTAAGGAGAGCTAGCATTTGTTTCCCAGTCCTAAATGGAGTTGAGTCACATGCAGTTTCTGGTCCTACGAGCTAGAGTTGTTTTCTGGTAAGAAAAGTCACTATTGTGCTCCCATTGTCATACACATTACAAATAGCACTCGCGTCTGTTCCCAGCAAGTACAGTGTATTGGACTGAAGAGGATCTACTGTTCTTGTCAGTTTCCTAAGCAGAATTGAACTAGATATGGCCATGTGTGTAGGAAGCACAGTTCTTTTGTTCTGAGCAAGCTCAATATTCTGGACCTATAGGAAACACAGTAGAGTAGAAGAGTGCTCTTTTCTCAAAAGCAGATTGTGTTTCTTGTAAGGTGAGCTAGCGTTTGTTTCCGAGTCCTAAATGGAGTTGAATCACATGCAGTTTCTGGTCCTACGAGCAAGAGTTGTTTTCTGGTAAGAAGAGTCACTATTGCGCTCCCATTGTCATACACAGGGCAAATAGCACTGGAGTGTGTTCCCAGCAAGTACAGTGTATTAGACTGAAGAGGAGCTACTGTTCTTGTCGGTTTCCTAAGCAGAATTGAACTAGATATGGCCGTGTGTGTAGGAAGCACAGTTCTTTTGTTCTTAGCAAGCTCACTGTTTTGGCCCTATAGGAAACACAGTAGAGTAGAAGAGTGCTCCTTTATCAAAAGCAGAGTGTGTTTCTTGTAAGGCGAGCTAGCGTTTGTTTCCCATTCCTAAATGGAGTTGAATCACATGCAGTTTTTGGTCCTACGAGCAAGAGTTGTTTTCTGGTAAGGAAAGTCACTATTGCGCTCCCATTGCCATACACAGTGCAAATAGCACTCGTGTCTGTTCACAGCAAGTACAGTGTATTGGAATGAAGAGGAGCTACTGTTCTTGTCAGTTTCCTAAGCAGAGTTGAACTAGATATGGCCCGTGTGTAGGAAGCACAGTTCTTTTGTTCTGAGCAAGCTCACTGTTCGGACCCCATAAGAAACACAGTAGAGTAGAAGAGTGCCCTTTTCTCAGAAGCAGAGTTTGTTTCTTGTTAGGCAAGCTAGCGTTTGTTTCTCAATCCTAAATGGAGTTGAATTCCATGCAGTTTCTGGTCCTACGAGCAAGAGTTGTTTTCTGGTAAGAAGAGTCACTATTGCGCTCTCATTGTCATACAGAGGGCAAACAGCACTGGCGTCTGTTCCCAGCAAGTACTCTGTATTGGACTGAGGAGGATCTACTGTTCTTGTTAGTTTCATAAGCAGAGTTGAACTAGATATGGCCATGTGTGTAGGAAGCACAGTTCTTTTGTTCTGAGCAAGCTCACTATTGTGGCCCTAAAGGAAACACAGTAGAGTAGAAGAGTGCTCTTTTTTCAAAAGCAGAATATGTTTCTGGTAAGAAGAGCTAGCTTTTGTTTCCAAGTCCTAAATGGAGTTGAATCCGATGCAGTTTCTGGTCCTACGAGCAAGAGTTGTTTTCTGGTAAGAAGAGTCACTATTGCGCTCCTATAGCCATACACAGTGCAAATAGCACTCGCGTCTGTTCCCAGCAAGTACAGTGTATTGGACTGAAGAGGAGCTACTGTTTTTGTCAGTTTCCTAAGCACAGTTAAACTAGATATGACCAGTGTGTGTAGGAAAGCACAGTTCTTTTGTTCTGAGCAAGCTCACTATTCTGGCCCTATAGGAAACACAGTAGAGTAGAAGAGTGCTCTTTTCTCAAAAGCAGAGTGTGTTTCTTGTAAGGAGAGCTAGCATTTGTTTCCCAGTCCTAAATGGAGTTGAATCACATTCAGTTTCTGGTCCTACGAGCAAGAGTTGTTTTCTGTTAAGAAAAGTCACTATTGTGCTCCCATTGTCATACACATTACAAATAGCACTCGCGTCTGTTCCCAGCAAGTACAGTGTATTGGACTGAAGAGGATCTACTGTTCTTGTCAGTTTCCTAAGCAGAATTGAACTAGATATGGCCATGTGTGTAGGAAGCACAGTTCTTTTGTTCTGAGCAAGCTCAATATTCTGGCCCTATTGGAAACACAGTAGAGTAGAAGAGTGCTCTTTTCTCAAAAGCAGAGTATGTTTCTTGTAAGGCAAGCTAGTGTTTGTTTCTCAGTCAGAAATGGAATTGAATCCCATGCAGTTTCTGGTCCTACTAGCAAGAGTTTTTTTCTGGTAAGAAGAGTCACTATTGAGCTCCCATTGTCATACACAGGGCAAATAGCACTCGCATCTGTTCCCAGCAAGTACAGTGTATTGGACTGAAGAGGATATACTGTTCTTGTCAGTTTCCTAAGCAGGGTTGAACTAGATATAGCCCGTCTGTGTAGGAAGCACAGTTCTTTTGTTCTGAGCAAGCTCACTGTTCTGGCCCTATAGGAAACACAGTAGAGTAGAAGAGTGATCTATTCTCAAAAGCAAAGTGTGTTTCTTGTAAGGCGAGCTAGTGTTTGTTTCCCAGTCCTAAATGGAGTTGAATCACATGCAGTTTTTGGTCCTAAGAGCATAAGTTGTTTTCTGGTAAGGAAAGTCACTATTGTGCTCCCAAAGCCATACACAGTGCAAATAGCACTCGAGTCTGTTCCCATTAAGTACAGTGTATTGGACTGAAGAGGATCTACTGTTCTTGTCAGTTTCCTAAGTAGAGTTGAACTAAATATGGCCCGTGTGTGTAGGAAGCACAGTTCATTTGTTCTGAGCAAGCTCACTGTTCGGACCCCATAGGAAAAACAGTAGAGTAGAAGAGTGCTCTTTTCTCAAAAGCAGAATGTGTTTCTTGTAAGGCGAGCTAGCGTTTGTTTCGCAGTCCTAAATGGAGTTGAATCACATGCAGTTTCTGGTCCTACGAGCAAGAGTAGTTTTCTGGTAAGAAGAGTCACTAATGCGCTCCCATTGTCATACACAGGGCAAATAGCACTGGCGTCTGTTCACAGCATGAACAATGTATTGGACTAAAGAGGATCTACTGTCCTTGTCAATTTCCTATGCAGAATTGATCTTGATATGTCCCGTGTGTATAGGAAGCACAGTTCTTTTGTTCTGAGCAAGCTCACTGTTCGGACCCCATAGGAAACACTGTAGAGTAGAAGAGTGCTCTTTTCTCAAAAGCAGAGTGTGTTTCTTGTAAGGCGAGCTAGCGTTTGTTTCCCAGTTCTAAATGGAGTTGAATCACATGCAGTTTCTGGTTCTATGAGCAAGAGTTGTTTTCTGGTAAGAAGAGTCACTATTGGGCTCCCATTATCATACACAGGGCAAATATCACTGGCGTATGTTCCCAGCATGTACAGTGTATTGGACTGAAGAGGAGCTACTATTCTTGTCAGTTTCCTAAGCAGAGTTGAACTAGATATTGCCCGTGTGTTTAGGAAGCACAGTTCTTTTGTTCAGAGCAAGCTCACTGTTTGGACCCCAAAGGAAACACAGAAGAGTAGAAGAGTGCTCTTTTCTCAAAAGCAGAGTGTGTTTCTTGTAAGGCGAGCTGGCGTTTGTTTCGCAGTCCTAAATGGAGTTGAATCACATGCAGTTTCTGGTCCTACGAGCAAGAGTTGTTTTCTGGTAAGAAGAGTCACTATTGCGGTCCAATTGTCATACACATTGCAAATAGCACTCGCGTCTGTTCCCAGCAAGTACAGTGTATTGGACTGAAGTGGAGCTACTGTTCTTGTCAGTTTCCTAAGCACAGTTAAACTAGATATGACCCGTGTGTGTAGGAAAGCACAGTTCTTTTGTTCTGAGCAAGCTCACTATTCTGGCCCTATAGGAAACACAGTAGAGTAGAAGAGTGCTCTTTTCTCAAAAGCAGAGTGTGTTTCTTGTAAGGAGAGCTAGCATTTGATTCCCAGTCCTAAATGGAGTTGAATCACATGCTGTTTCTGGTCCTACGAGCAAGAGTTGTTTTCTGGTAAGAAAAGTCACTATTGTGCTCCCATTGTCATACACATTACAAATAGCACTCGCGTCTGTTCCCAGCAAGTACAATGTATTGGACTGAAGAGGATCTACTGTTCTTGTCAGTTTCCTAAGCAGAATTGAACTAGATATGGCCATGTGTGTAGGAAGCACAGTTCTTTTGTTCTGAGCAAGCTCAATATTCTGGACCTATAGGAAACACAGTAGAGTAGAAGAGTGCTCTTTTCTCAAAAGGAGAGTGTGTTTCTTGTAAGGTGAGCTAGCGTTTGTTTCCGAGTCCTAAATGGAGTTGAATCACATGAAGTTTCTGGTCCTACGAGCAAGAGTTGTTTTCTGGTAAGAAGAGTCACTATTGTGCTCCCATTGTCATACACAGGGCAAATAGCACTGGAGTCTGTTCCCAGCAAGTACAGTGTATTAGACTGAAGAGGAGCTACTGTTCTTGTCGGTTTCCTAAGCAGAATTGAACTAGATATGGCCGTGTGTGTAGGAAGCACAGTTCTTTTGTTCTTAGCAAGCTCACTCTTTTGGCCCTATAGGAAACACAGTAGAGTAGAAGAGTGCTCTTTTCTCAAAAGCAGAGTGTGTTTCTTGTAAGGCTAGCTAGCGTTTGTTTCCCAGTCCTAAATGGAGTTGAATCACATGCAGTTTTTGCTCCTTCGAGCAAGAGTTGTTTTCTGGTAAGGAAAGTCACTATCGCACTCCCATTGCCATACACAGTGCAAATTCCACTCGCGTCTGTTTTCAAAAGTACAGTGTATTGGACTGAAGAGGAGCTACTGTTCTTGTCCGTTTCCTAAGCAGAGTTGAACTAGATATGGCCCGTGTGTGTTGGATGCACAATTCTTTTGTTCTGAGAAAGCTCACTGTTCGGACCCCATAGGAAACACAGTAGAGTAGAAGAGTGCCCTTTTCTCAGAAGCAGAGTGTGTTTCATGTAAGGCGAGCTAGCGTTTGTTTCCCAATCCTAAATGGAGTTTAATTCCATGCAGTTTCTGGTCCTACGAGCAAGAGTTGTTTTCTGGTAAGAAGAGTTACTATTGCGCTGCCATTGTCATACAGACGGCAAACAGCATAGCGTCTGTTCCCACCAAGTACACTGTATTGGACTGAAGAGGAGCTACTCTTCTTGTCTGTTTCCTAAGCACAGTTAAACTAGATATGACCCGTGTGTGTAGGAAAGCACAGTTCTTTTGTTCTGAGCAAGCTCACTGTTCGGACCCCTTAGGAAAAACTGTAGAGTAGAAGAGTGCTCTTTTCTCAAAAGCAGAGTGTGTTTCTTGTAAGGCGAGCTAGCGTTTGTTTCCCAGTCCTAAATGGAGTTGAATCACATGTAGTTTCTGGTCCTACCAGCAAGAGTTGTTTTCTGGTAAGAAGAATCACTATTGCGCTCCCATTGTCATACACAGGGCAAATAGCACTGGAGTCTGTTCCCAGCAATTACAGTGTGTTGGACTGAAGAGGAGCTACTGTTCTTGTCTGTTTCCTAAGCAGAATTGAACTAGATATGGCAGTGTGTGTAGGCAGCACAGTTTTTTTGTTCTTAGCAAGCTCACTGTTTTGGCCCTATAGGAAACACAGTAGAGTTGAAGAGTGCTCTTTTCTCAAAAGCAGAGTGTGTTTCTTGTAAGGCGAGCTAGCGTTTGTTTCCCAGTACTAAATGGAGTTGAATCACATGCAGTTTTTGCTCCTACGAGCAAGAGTTGTTTTCTGGTAAGGAAAGTCACTATTGCGCTCCCATTGCATACACAGTGCAAATAGCACTTGCGTCTGTTCCCAGCAAGTACAGTGTATTGGACTGAAGAGGAGCTACTGTTCTTGTCAGGTTCCTAAGCAGAGTTGAACTAGATATGGCCCGTGTGTGTAGGAAGCACAGTTCTTTTGTTCTGAGCAAGCTCACTGTTCGAACCCCATAGGAAACACAGTAGAGTAGAAGAGTGCTCTTTCCTCAAAAGCAAAGTGTGTTTCTTGTAAGGCGAGCTAGCGTTTGTTTCCCAGTCCTAAATGGACTTGAATCACATGCAGTCTCTGGTCCTAAGAGCAAGAGTTTTTTCTGGTAAGGAAAGTCACTATTGTGCTCCCTTTGCCATACACAGTGCAAATAGCACTTGCGTCTGTTCCCAGCAATTACTGTGTATTGGACTGAAGAGGAGCTATTGGTCTTGTCAGTTTCCCCAGCAGAGTTGAACGAGATATGGCCCGTGTGTGTAGCAAGCACAGTTCTTTTGTTCTGAGCAAGCTCACTGTTTGGACCCCATAGGAAACACAGTAGAGTAGATGTGTGCCCTATTCTGAAAAGCAGAGCGTGTTTCTTGTAAGGCGAGCTAGCGTTTGTTTCCCAGTCCTAAGTGGATTGAATCAAATGCAGTTTCAGGTCCTAAGAGCAAGAGTTGTTTTCTGGTAAGAAGAGTCACTATTGTGCATCCATTGCCATACACAGTGCAAATAGCACTCGCGTCTGTTCCCAGCAAGTACAGTGTATTGGACTGAAGAGGAGCTACTGTTCTCGTCAGTTTCCTAAGCAGAGTTGAACTAGATATGGACCGTGTGTGTAGGAAGCACATTTCTTTTGTTCTGAGCTAGCTCACTGTTCGAATCCCCAGAAAACACAGTAGAGTAGAAGAGTGCTCTTTTCTCAAAAGCAGAGTGTGTTTCATGTAAGGCGAGCTAGCATTTGTTTCCCAGTCCTAAATGGAATTGAAATACACATGCAGTTTCTGGTCCTACATGCAAGAGTTGTTTTCTGTTTAGAAGAGTCATTACTGCGCTCCTTTTGCCATACATAGTACAAATAGCCCTCGCGTCTGTTCCCAGCAAGTACAGTGTATTGGACTGAAGAGGAGCTACTGTTCTTGTCAGTTTCCTAAGCAGAGTTGAACTAGATATGGCCCGTGTGTGTTAGAAGCACGGTTCTTTTGTTCTGAGCAAGCTCACTGTTCGGACCCCATAGGAAACACAGTAGAGTAGAAGAGTGCTCTTTTCTCAAAAGCAGATTGTGTTTCTTGTAAGGCGAGGTAGCGTTTGTTTCCCATTCCTAAATGGAGTTGAATCACATGCAGTTTCTGGTCCTAAGAGCAAGAGTTGTTTTCTGGTAAGAAGAGACACTATTGTGCTCCCATAGCTGTACACAGTGCAAATAGCACTCGCGTCTGTTCCCAGCAAGTACAGTGTATTGGACTGAAGAAGAGCTACTATTCTTGTCAGTTTCCTAAGCAGAGTTGAACTAGATATGGCCCGTGTTTTTAGGAAGCACAGTTCTTTTGTTCTGAGCAAGCTCACTGTTCAGGCCCTAAAGGAAACACAGTAGAGTAGAAGAGTGCTCTTTTCTCAAAAGCAGAGTGTGTTTCTTGTAAGGCGAGCTAGCGTTTATTTCCCAGTGCTAAATGGAGTTGAATCACATGCAATTTTTCGTCCTACGAGCAAGAGTTGTTTTCTGGTAAGGAAAGTCACTATTGCGCTCCCATTGCCATACACAGTGCAAATAGCATTTGCGTCTGTTCCCAGGAAGTATAGTGTATTGGAATGAAGAGGAGCTACTGTTCTTGTCAGTTTTCTAAGCAGAGTTGAACTAGATATGACCCGTGTGTGTAGGAAGCACAGTTCTTTTGTTCTTAGCAAGCTCACTGTTTGTACCCCATAGGAAACACAGTAGAGTAGAAGTGTGCCCTATTCTCAAAAGCAGAGAGTGTTTCTTGTAAGGCGAGCTAGCATTTGTTTCCGAATCCTAAGTGGAGTTGAATCACATGCAGTTTCTGGTCCTAAGAGCAAAAGTTGTTTTCTGGTAAGAAGAGTCACTATTGTGCTCCTATTACCGCACATAGTGCAAATAGCACTCGCGTCTTTTCCCAGCAAGTACAGTGTATTGGACTGAAGAGGAGCTACTGTTCTCATCAGTTTCCTAAGCAGAGTTAATCTAGATATGGCCCGTGTGTGTAGGAAGCACAGATTTTTTGTTCTGAGCAAGCTCACTGTTCTGGCCCTATAGGAAACACAGTAGAGTAGAAGAGTGCTCTTTTCTCAAAAGCAGATTGTGTTTCTTGTAAGGCGAGCTAGCGTTTGTTTCCCAGTCCTAAATGGAGTTGAATCACATGCAGTTTTTGGTCCTAAGAGCAAGAGTTGTTTTCTGGTACGGAAAGTCACTATTGCGCTCCCATTGCCATATACAGTGCAAATAGCACTCGCGTCTGTTCCCAGCAAGTACAGTGTATTCGACTGAAGAGGAGCTACTGTTCTTGTCAGTTTCCTAAGCAGAGTTGAACTAGATATGGCCCGTGTATGTAGGAAGCCTAGTTCTTTTGTTCTGAGCAAGCTCACTGTTCGGACCCCATAGGAAACACAGTAGAGTAGATGTGTGCCCTTTTCTAAAAAGCAGAGCTTGTTTCTTGTAAGGCGAGCTATCATTTGTTTCCCAGTCTTAGGTGGAGTTGAATCGCATGCAATTTCTGGTCCTAAGAGCAAAAGTTGTTTTCTGGTAAGAAGAGTCACTATTGTGCTCCTATTACCATACACAGTGCAAATAGCACTCGCATCTGTTCCCAGCAAGTACAGTGTATTGGACTGAAGAGGAGTTACTGTTCTCTTCAGTTTCCTAAGCAGAGTTGAACTACATATGGCCCGTGTATGTAGGAAGCACAGATCTTTTGTTCTGAGCAAGCTCACTGTTCTGGCCCTATAGGAAACACAGTAGAGTAGAAGAGTGCTCATTTCTCAAAAGCAGAGTGTGTTTCTTGTAAGGCGAGCTAGCGTTTGTTTCCCAGTCCTAAATGGAGTTGAATCACATGCAGTTTTTGCTCCTACGAGCAAGAGTTGTTTTCTGGTAAGGAAAGTCACTATTGCGCTCCCATTGCCATACACAGTGCAAATAGCACTTGCGTCTGTTCCCAGCAAGTACAGTGTATTGGACTGAAGAGAAGTTACTGTTCTTGTCAGTTTCCTAAGCAGAGTTGAACTACATATGGCCCGTGTGCGTAGGATGCACAGTACTTTTGTTCTGAGCAAGCTCACTGTTAGGATCCCATAGAAAACACAGTAGAGTAGATGAGTGCTCTTTTCTCAAAAGTAGAGTGTGTTTCTTGTAAGGCGAGCTACCGTTTGTTTCCCAGTCCTAAATGGAGTTGAATCACATGCAGTTTTTGGTCCTATGAGCAAGAGTTGTTTTCTGGAAAGGAAAGTCACTATTGTGCTCCCATTGCCACACACAGTGCAAATAGGACTCGCGTCTTTTCCCACCAAGTACAGTGTATTGGACTGAAGTGGAGCTACTGTTCTTGTCAGTTTCCTAAGCAGAGTTGAACTAGATATGGCCCGTGTGTGTAGGAATCACAGTTATTTTGTTCTGAGCAAGCTCACTGTTCGGACCCCATAGAAAACACTGTAGAGTAGAAAAGTGCTCTTTTCTCAAAAGCAGAGTATGTTTCTTGTAAGGCAAGCTAGTGTTTGTTTCTCAGTCAGAAATGGAATTGAATCCCATGCAGTTTCTGGTCCTACTAGCAAGAGTTTTTTTCTGGTAAGAAGAGTCACTATTGAGCTCCCATTGTCATACACAGGGCAAATAGCACTCGCATCTGTTCCCAGCAAGTACAGTGTATTGGACTGAAGAGGATATACTGTTCTTGTCAGTTTCCTAAGCAGGGTTGAACTAGATATAGCCCATCTGTGTAGGAAGCACAGTTCTTTAATTCTGAGCAAGCTCACTGTTCTGGCCCTATAGGAAACACAGTAGAGTAGAAGAGTGATCTATTCTCAAAAGCAAAGTGTGTTTCTTGTAAGGCGAGCTAGTGTTTGTTTCCCAGTCCTAAATGGAGTTGAATCACATGCAGTTTTTGGTCCTACGAGCAAGAGTTGTTTTCTGGTTAGGAAAGTCACTATTGTGCTCCCAAAGCCATACACAGTGCAAATAGCACTCGAGTCTGTTCCCATTAAGTACAGTGTATTGGACTGAAGAGGAGCTACTGTTCTTGTCAGTTTCCTAAGTAGAGTTGAACTAAATATGGCCCGTGTGTAGGAAGCACAGTTCTTTTGTTCTGAGCAAGCTCACTGTTCGGACCCCATAGGAAACACAGTAGAGTAGAAGAGTGCTCTTTTCTCAAAAGCAGAGTGTGTTTCTTGTAAGGCGAGCTAGCGTTTGTTTCCCAGTCCTAAATGGAGTTGAATCACATGCAGTTTTTGGTCCTACGAGAAAGAGTTGTTTTCTGGTGAGAAGAGTCACTATTGCGCTCCCATTGTCATACACAGGGCAAATAGTATTGGCGTCTTTTCCCAGCATACAGTGTATTGGACTGAAGAGGATCTACTGTCCTTGTCAATTTCCTATGCAGAATTGATCTTGATATGTCCCGTGTGTATAGGAAGCACAGTTCTTTTGTTCTGAGCAAGCTCACTGTTCGGACCCCATAGGAAACACTGTAGAGTAGAAGAGTGCTCATTTCTCAAAAGCAGAGTGTGTTTCTTGTAAGGCGAGCTAGCGTTTGTTTCCCAGTTCTAAATGGAGTTGAATCACATGCAGTTTCTGGTTCTACGAGCAAGAGTTGTTTTCTGGTAAGAAGAGTCACTATTGTGCTCCCATTATCATACACAGGGCAAATATCACTGGCGTATGTTCCCAGCATGTACAGTGTATTGGACTGAAGAGGAGCTACTATTCTTGTCAGTTTCCTAAGCAGAGTTGAACTAGATATGGCCCGTGTGTTTAGGAAGCACAGTTCTTTTGTTCAGAGCAAGCTCACTGTTTGGACCCCAAAGGAAACACAGAAGAGTAGAAGAGTGCTCTTTTCTCAAAAGCAGAGTGTGTTTCTTGTAAGGCGAGCTAGTGTTTGTTTCGCAGTCCTAAATGGAGTTGAATCACATGCAGTTTCTGGTCCTACGAGCAAGAGTTGCTTTCTGGTAAGAAGAGTCACTATTGCGCTCCCATTGTCATACACAGGGCAAATAGTATTGGCGTCTTTTCCCAGCATACAGTGTATTGGACTGAAGAGGATCTACTGTCCTTGTCAGTTTCCTATGCAGAATTGATCTTGACATGTACCGTGTGTATAGGAAGCACAGTTCTTTTGTTCTGAGCAAGCTCACTGTTCGGACCCCATAGGAAACACTGTAGAGTAGAAGAGTGCTCTTTTCTCAAAAGCAGAGTGTGTTTCTGGTAAGGCGAGCTAGCGTTTGTTTCGCAGTCCTATATGGAGTTGAATCACATGCAGTTTCTGGTCCTAGGAGCAATAGTTTTTTTTCTGGTAAGAAGAGTCACTATTGCTCTCCCATGCCATACAGAGTGCAAATAGCACTGGCGTCTGTTCCCAGGAAGTACAGTGTATTGGACTGAATAGTAGCTACTGTTCTTGTCAGTTTCCTAAGCAGAGTTGAACTAGATATAGCCCATTTGTGTAGGAAGCACAGTTCTTTTGTTCAGAGCAAGCTCACTGTTTGGACCCCAAAGGAAACACAGAAGAGTAGAAGAGTGCTCTTTTTGCAAAAGCAGAGTGTGTTTCTTGTAAGGCGAGCTAGCGTTTGTTTCGCAGTCCTATTTGGAGTTGAATCCCATGCAGTTTCTGGTCCTACGATCAAGAGTTGTTTTCTGGTAAGAAGAGTCACTATTGTGCTCCCATTGCCATACACAGTGCAAATAGCACTGGCGTCTGTTCCCAGCAAGTACAGTGTATTGGACTGAAGAGGAGCTACTGTTCTTGTCAGTTTCCTAAGCACAGTTAAAGTAGATATGACCGGTGTGTGTAGGAAGCACAGTTCTTTTGTTCTGAGCAAGCTCACTATTCAGGCCTTATAGGAAACACAGTAGAGTAGAAGAGTGCTCTTTTCTCAAAAGCAGAGTATGTTTCTTGTATGGCGCGCTAGCGTTTGTTTCCCAGTACTAAATGGAGTTGAATCACATGCAGTTTCTGGTCCTAAGAGCAAGAGTTGTTTTCTGTTATGAAGAGTCACTATTGTGTTCCCATTGTCATACACAGGGCAAATAGCACTCGCGTCTGTTCCCAGCAAGTACAGTGTATTGGACTGAAGAGGATCTACTGTTCTTGTCAGTTTACTAAGCAGAATTGAACTAGATATAGCCCGTGTGTGTAGGAAACACAGTTCTTTTTTTCTGAGCAAGCTCACTGTTTTGGCCCTATAGGAAACACAGTAGAGTAGAAGAGTGATCTTTTCTCAAAAGCAGAGTGTGTTTCTTGTAAGGCGAGCTAGCGTTTGTTTCCCAGTCCTAAATGGAGTTGAATCACATGCAGTTTTTGGTCCTAGGAGCAAGAGTTGTTTTCTAGTATGGAAAGTCACTATTGCTCTCCCATGCCATACAGAGTGCAAATAGCACTCGCGTCTGTTCCCAGGAAGTACAGTGTTTTGGACTGAAGAGGAGCTACTGTTCTTGTCAGTTTCCTAAGCACAGTTGAACTAGATTTGGCCCCTGTGTGTAGGAAGCACAGTTCTTTTGTTCTGAGCAAGCTCACTGTTCGGATCCCATAGGAAACACAGTAGAGTAGAAGAGTGCGCTTTTCTCAAAAGCAGTGTGTGTTTCTTATAATGCGAGCTAGTGTTTGTTTCCCAGGCAGAAATGGAGTTGAATCCCATGCAGTTTATTGTCCTAGGAGCAAGAGTTGTTTTCTGGTAAGAAGAGTCACTATTGTGCTCCCATTGCAATACACATTGCTAATAGCACTCGCGTCTGTTCCCAGAAAGTACTTGTATTGGACTGAAGAGGAGTTACTGTTCTTGTCAGTTTCCTAAGTAGACTTGAACTAGATATGGCCCATGTGTGTAGGAAGCACAGTTCTTTTGTTCTGAGCTAGCTCACTGTTCGGACCCCATAGGAAACACTGTAGAGTAGAAGAGTGGACTTTTCTCAAAAGCAGAGTGTGTTTCTTGTAAGGCGAGCTAGCGTTTGTTTTGCAGTCCTAAATGGAGTTTAATCATATGCAGTTTCTGGTCCTATGAGCAAGAGTTGTTTTCTGGTAAGAAGAGTCACTATTGCGCTCCCATTGTCATACACAAGGCAAATAGCACTGGCGTCTGTTCACAGCATGTACAGTGTATTGGACTGAAGAGGAGCTACTGTTCTTTCAGTTTCCTAAGTAGAGTTGAACTAGATATGGCCCGTGTGTGTAGGAAGCACAGTTCTTTTGTTCTGAGCAAGCTCACAGTTCGGACCCCATAGGAAACACAGTAGAGTAGAAGAGTGCTCTTTTCTCAAAAGCAGAGTGTTTTTCTTGTAAGGAGAGCTAGCTTTTGTTTCCAAGTACTAAATGGAGTTGAATCCCATGCAGTTTCTGGTCCTACGAGCAAGAGTTGTTTTCTGGTAAGAAGAGTCACTATTGTGCTCCCATTGCCATACACAGTGCAAATAGCACTGGCGTCTGTTCCCAGCAAGTACAGTGTATTGGACTGAAGAGGAGGTACTGTTCTTGTCAGTTTCCTAAGCACAGTTAAAGTAGATATGACCGGTGTGTGTAGGAAGCACAGTTCTTTTTTTCTGAGCATGCTCACTATTCTGGCCCTATAGGAAACACAGTAGAGTAGAAGAGTGCTCTTTTCTCAAAAGCAGAGTATGTTTCTTGTAAGGAGAGCTAGCGTTTGTTTCCCAGTCCTAAATGGAGTTGAATCACATGCAGTTTCTGGTCCTAAGAGCAAGAGTTGTTTTCTGTTATGAAGAGTCACTATTGTGTTCCCATTGTCATACACAGGGCAAATAGCACTCGCGTCTGTTCCCAGCAAATACAGTGTATTGGACTGAAGAGGATCTACTGTTCTTGTCAGTTTCCTAAGCAGAATTGAACTAGATATAGCCGTGTGTGTAAGAACCACAGTTCTTTTGTTCTGAGCAAGCTCACTGTTTTGGCCCTATAGGAAACACAGTAGAGTAGAAGAGTGCTCTTTTCTCAAAAGCAGATTGTGTTTCTTGTAAGGCGCGCTAGCGTTTGTTTCCCAGTCCTAAATGGAGTTGAATCAGATGCAGTTTTTGGTCCTAGGAGCAAGAGTTATTTTCTGGTATGGAAAGTCACTATTGCGCTCCCATGCCATACAGAGTGCAAATAGCACTCATGTCTGTTCCCAGGAAGTACAGTGTTTTGGACTGAAGAGGAGCTACTGTTCTTGTCAGTTTCCTAAGCAGTGTTGAACTAGATTTGGCCCCTGTGTGTAGGAAGCACAGTTCTTTTGTTCTGAGCAAGCTCACTGTTCGGATCCCATAGGAAACACAGTAATGTAGAAGGGTGCGCTTTTCTCAAAAGCAGTGTGTGTTTCTTATAAGGCGAGCTAGTGTTTGTTTCCCAGCCAGAAATGGAGTTGAATCCCATGCAGTTTATTGTCCTATGAGCACGACTTTTTTTCTGGTAAGAAGAGTCACTATTGTGCTCCCATTGCCATACACATTGCAAATAGCACTCAAGTCTGTTCCCAGAAAGTACTTGTATTGGACTGAAGAGGAGTTACTGTTCTTGTCAGTTTCCTAAGCAGAGTTGAACTAGATATGGCCCGTGTGTGTAGGAAGCACAGTTCTTTTGTTCTGAGCAAGCTCACTATTCTGGCCCTATAGAAAACACAGTAGAGAAGAAGAGTGCTCTTTTCTCAAAAGCAGAGTGTGTTTCTTGTAAGGCCAGCTAGCGTTTGTTTCCCGTACTAAATGGAGTTGAATCACATGCAGTTTCTGGTCCTAGGAGCAACAGTTGTTTTCTGGTAAGAAGAGTCACTATTGAGCTCCCATTGTCATACTCAGGGCAAATAGCACTGGCGTCTGTTCCGAGCAAGTACAGTGTATGGGACTGAAGAGGATCTACTGTTCTTGTCAGTTTCCTAAGCAGAATTGAACTAGATATGGCTGTGTGTGTAGGAAGCACAGTTCTTTTGTTCTGAGCAAGCTCACTGTTCTGGCCCTAAAAGAAACACAGTAGAGTAGAAGAGCGATCTTTTCTCAAAAGCGGAGTGTGTTTCTTGTAAGGAGAGCTAGCTTTTGTTTCCAAGTCCTAAATGGAGTTGAATCCCATGCAGTTTCTGGTCCTACGAGCAAGAGTTGTTTTCTGGTAAGAAGAGTCACTATTGTGCTCCCATTGCCATACACAGTGTAAATAGCACTGGCGTCTGTTCCCGCAAGTACAGTGTATTGGAATGAAGAGGAGCTACTGTTCTTGTCAGTTTCCTAAGCACAGTTAAACTAGATATGGCCCGTGTGTGTAGGAAGCACAGTTCTTTTGTTCTGAGCAGGCTCACTATTCTGGCCCTATAGGAAACACAGTAAAGTAGAAGAGTGCTCTTTTCTCAAAAGCAGAGTGTGTTTTTTTTAAGGTGCGCTAGCATTTGTTTCCCAGTCCTAAATGGAGTTGAATCACATGCAGTTTCTGGTCCTACGAGCAAGAGTTGTTTTCTGTTAAGAAGAGTCACTATTGTGTTCCCATTGTCATACACTGGGCAAATAGCACTCGCGTCTGTTCCCAGCAAGTACAGTGTATTGGACTGAAGAGGAGCTACTGTTCTTGTCAGTTTCCTAAGTAGAGTTGAACTAGATATGGCCGTGTGTTTAGGAAGCACAGTTCTTTTGTTCTGAGCAAGCTCACTATTCTGGCCCTATAGGAAACACAGTAGAGAACAAGAGTGCTCTTTTCTCAAAAGCAGAGAGTGTTTCTTGTAAGATGAGCTAGCGTTTGTTTCCCAGTCCTAAATGGAGTTGAATCACATGCAGTTTCTGCAACTACGAGCAAGAGTTGTTTTCTGGTAAGAAGAGTCACTATTGTGCTCTCATTGCTATATATAGTGCAAATAGCTCTCGCGTCTGTTCCCATTAAGTACAGTGTATTGGACTGAAGAGGAGCTACTGTTCTTGTCAGTTTCCTAAGTAGAGTTGAACTAGATATGGCCCGTGTGTGTAGGAAGCACAGTTCTTTTGTTCTGAGCAAGCTCACTGTTCGGACCCCATAGAAAACACTGTAGAGTAGAAGAGTGCTCTTTTCTCAAAAGCAGAGTGTGTTTCTTGTAAGGCGAGCTAGCGTTTGTTTCGCAGTCCTAAATGGAGTTGAATCACATGCAGTTTCTGGTCCTACGAGCAAGAGTTGTTTTCTGGTAAGAAGAGTCACTATTGTGCACCCATTGTCATACACAGGGCAAATAGCACTGGCGTCTGTTCCCAGCAAGTACAGTGTATGGGACTGAAGAGGATCTACTGTTCTTGTCAGTTTCCTAAGCAGAATTGAACTAGATATGGCCGTGTGTGTAGGAAGCACAGTTCTTTTGTTCTGAGCAAGCTCACTGTTCTGGCCCTAAAAGAAACACAGTAGAGTAGAAGAGTGCTCTTTTCTCAAAAGCGGAGTGTGTTTCTTGTAAGGAGAGCTAGCTTTGGTTTCCAAGTCCTAAATGGAGTTGAATCCCATGCAGTTTCTGGTCCTAGGAGCAAGAGTTGTTTTCTGGTAAGAAGAGTCACTATTGTGCTCCCATTGCCATATATAGTGCAAATAGCTCTCGCGTCTGTTCCCATTAAGTACAGTGTATTGGACTGAAGAGGAGCTACTGTTCTTGTCAGTTTCCTAAGTAGAGTTGAACTAGATATGGCCCGTGTGTGTAGGAAGCACAGTTCTTTTGTTCTGAGCAAGCTCACTGTTCGGACCCCATAGGAAAAACTGTAGAGTAGAAGAGTGCTCTTTTCTCAAAAGCAGAGTGTGTTTCTTGTAAGGCGAGCTAGCGTTTGTTTCGCAGTCCTAAATGGAGTTGAATCACATTCAGTTTCTGGTCCTATGAGCAAGAGTTTTTTTTCTGGTAAGAAGAGTCACTATTGAGCTACCATTGTCATGCACAGGGCAAATAGCACTGGCATCTCTTCCCAGCAAGTACAGTGTATGGGACTGAAGAAGATCTACTGTTCTTGTCAGTTTCCTAAGCAGAATTGAACTAGATATGGCCGTGTGTGTAGGAAGCACAGTTCTTTTGTTCTGAGCAAGCTCACTATTCTGGCCCTATAGGAAACACAGTAGAGTAGAAGAGTGCTCTTTTCTCAAAAACAGAGAGTGTTTCTTGTAAGGGGCGCTATCGTTTCTTTCCCAGTCCTAAATGGAGTTGAATCACATGCAGTTTCTGGTCCTATGAGCAAGAATTGTTTTCTGTTAAGAAGAGTCACTATTGTGTTCCCATTGTCATACACAGGGCAAATAGCACTCGCGTCTGTTCCCAGCAAATACAGTGTATTGGACTGAAGACGATCTACTGTTCTTGTCAGTTTCTTAAGCAGAATTGAACTAGATATGGCCGTGTGTTTATGAAGCACAGTTCTTTTGTTCTGAGCAAGCTCACTGTTTTGGCCCTATAGGAAACACTGTAGAGTAGAAGAGTGCTCTTTTCTCAAAAGCAGAGTGTGTTTCTTGTAAGGCGAGCTAGCGTTTGTTTCCCAGTCTGAAATGGAGTTGAATCACATGCAGTTTTTGGTCCTACGAGCAAGAGTTGTTTTCTGGTAAGGAAAGTCACTATTGCGCTCCCATGACATACACAGTGCAAATAGCCCTCGCGTCTGTTCCCAGGAAGTACAGTGTATTGGACTGAAGAGGTGCTACTGTTCTTGTCTGTTTCCTAAGCAGAGTTGAACTAGATATTGGCTGTGTGTGTAGGAAGCACAGTTCTTTTGTTCTGAGCAAGCTCACTGTTTGGATCCCATACGAAACACAGTAGAGTAGAAGAGTGCTCTTTTCTCAAAAGATGAGTGAGTTTCTTGTAACGCGAGCTAGCGTTTGTTTCCCAGTCCTAAATGGAGTTGAATCACATGACATGCAGTTTCTGGTCCTACGAGCAAGAGTTGTTTTCTGGTAAGAAGAGTCACTATTGCGCTCCCATGTTCATACACATTACAAATAGCACTGACGTCTGTTCCCAGCATGTACAGTGTATTGGACTGAAGAGGATCTACTGTTCTTGTCAGTTTCATAAGCAGAATTGAACTAGATATTGCCATGTGTGTAGGAAGCACAGTTCTTTTCTTCTGAGCAAGCTCACTATTCTGTCCCTATAGTAAACACAGTAGAGTAGATGAGTGATCTTTTCTCAAAAGCAAAGTGTGTTTCTTGTAAGGCGTGCTAGTGTTTGTTTCCCAGTTCTAAATTGAGTTGAATCACATGCTGTTTTTGGTCCTACGAGCAAGAGTTGTTTTCTGGCAAGGAAAGACACTATTGTGCTCCCATTGCCATATACAGTACAAATAGCACTCGCGTCTGTTCCCATTAAGTACAGTGTATTGGACTGAAGAGGAGCTACTGTTCTTGTCAGTTTCCTAAGTAGAGTTGAACTATATATGGCCCGTGTGTGGAGGAAGCACAGTTCTTTTGTTCTGAGCAAGCTCACAGTTCGGACCCCATAGGAAACACAGAAGAGTAGAAGAGTGCTCTTTTCTCAAAAGCAGAGTGTGTTCCTTGTAAGGCGAGCTAGCGTTTGTTTCCCAGTCCTAAATGGAGTTGAATCACATGCAGTTTCTGGTCCTACAAGCAAGAGTTGTTTTCTGGTAAGAAGAGTCACTATTGCGCTCCCATTGTCATACACAGGGCAAATAGCACTGGCGTCTGTTCCCAGCATGTACAGTGTATTGGACTGAAGAGGATCTACTGTTCTTGTCAGTTTCCTAAGCAGAATTGAACTAGATATGGCCGTGTGTGTAGGAAGCACAGTTCTTTTGTTTTGAGCAAGCTCACTGTTCTGGCCCCAAAGGAAACACAGTAGAGTAGAAGAGTGATCATTTCTCAAAAGTACATTGTGTTTCTTGTAACGCGAGCTAGTGTTTGTTTTCCAGTCCTAAATGGAGTTGAATCACATGCAGTTTTTGATCCACGAGCAACAGTTGATTTCTGGTAAGGAAAGTCAATATTGTGCTCCCATTGCCATACACTGTGCAAATAGCACTCGCGTATGTTCCCAGCAAGTACAGTGTATTGGACTGAAGAGGAGCTACTGTTCTTGTCAGTTTCCTAAGCAGAATTGAACTAGATATGGCCCGTGTGGGTAGGAAGCACAGATCTTTTGTTCTGAGCAAGCTCACTATTCTGGCCATATAGGAAACAGAGTAGAGTAGAAGAGTGCTCTTTTCTCAAAAGCAGATTGTGTTTCTTGTAAGGGGAGCTAGCGTTTGTTTCCTGTCCTAAATGGATTTGAATCACATGCAGTTTCTGGTCCTACGAGCAAGAGTTGTTTTCTGGTAAGAAGAGTCACTATTGCACTGTCATTGTCATACAACCTGCAAATAGCACTGGCGTTTGTTCCCAGCAAGTACAGTGTATTGGAATGAAGAGGATCTATTGTTCTTGTCAGTTTACTAAGCAGAGTTGAACTAGATATGGCCCCTGTGTGTAGGAAGAACAGTTCTTTTGTTCTGAGCAAGCTCACTTTTAGGACCCCATAGGAAACACAGTAGAGTAGAAGAGTGCTCTTTTCTCAAAAGAAGAGTGTGTTTGTTTCCCAGTCATAAATGGAGTTGAATGACATGCAGTTTTTGGTCCTACGAGCAAGAGTTGTTTTCTGGTAAGGAAAGTCACTATTGTGCTCCCATTGCCATACACAGTGCAAATAGCACTTGAGTCTGTTCCCATTAAGTACAGTGTATTGCACTGTAGAGTAGCTACTGTTCTTGTCAGTTTCCTAAGCGGAGTTGAACAAGATATGGCCCGTGTGAGTAGGAAGCACAGTTTTTTTGTTCAGAGCAAGCTCACTGTTCTGGCCCTAAAAGAAACACAGTAGAGAAGAAGAGTGCTCTTTTTTCAAAAGCGGAGTGTGTTTCTTTTAAGGAGAGCTAGCTTTTGTTTCCAAGTCCTAAATGGAGTTGAATCCCATGCAGTTTCTGGTACTATGAGCAAGAGTTGTTTTCTGGTAAGAAGAGTCACTATTGTGCTCCCATTGCCATACACAGTGCAAATATCCCTGGCGTCTGTTCCCAGCACGTACAGTGTATTGGAATGAAGAGGAGCTACTGTTCTTGTCAGTTTCCTAAGCACAGTTAAACTAGATATGACCCGTGTGTGTAGGAAGCACAGTTCTTTTGTTCTGAGCAAGCTCACTGTTCGGACCCCATAGGAAACATTGTAGAGTGGAAAAGTGCTCTTTTCTCAGAAATAGAGTGTGTTTCTGGTAAGGCGAGCTAGCGTTTGTTTCGCAGTCCTATATGGAGTTGAATCACATGCAGTTTCTGGTCCTACGAGAAAGGGTTTTTTTCTTCTAAGAAGAGTCACTATTGAGCTACCATTGTCATACACAGGGCAAATAGCACTGGCGTCTGTTCCCAGCAAGTACAGTGTATGGGACTGAAGAGGATCTTCTGTTCTTGTCAGTTTCCTAAGCAGAATTGAACTAGATATGGCCATGTGTGTAGGAAGCACAGTTCTTTTGTTCTGAGCAAGCTCACTATTCTGGCCCTATACGAAAAACAGTAGAGTAGAAGAGTGCTCTTTTCTCAAAAGCAGAGAGTGTTTCTTGTAAGACGAGCTAGTGTTTCTTTCCCGTCCTAAATGGAGTTGAATCACTGGCAGTTTCTGGTCCTAGGAGCAAGAGTTGTTTTCTGGTAAGAAGAGTCACTATTGCGCTCCCATTGCCATATATAGGGCAAATAGCTCTCGCGTCTGTTCCCATTAAGTACAGTGTATTGGACTGAAGAGGAGCTACTGTTCTTGTCAGTTTCCTAAGTAGAGTTGAACTAGATATGGCCCGTGTGTGCAGGAAGCACAGTTCTTTTGTTCTGAGCAAGCTCACTGTTCGGACCCCATAGGAAACACTGTAGAGTAGAAGAGTGCTCTTTTCTCAAAAGCAGAGTGTGTTTCTTGTAAGGCGAGCTAGCGTTTGTTTCGCAGTCCTAAATGGAGTTGAATCACATGCAGTTTCTGGTCCTACGAGCAAGAGTTGTGTCCTGGTAAGAAGAGTCACTATTGCGCTCCCATTGTCATACACAGGGCAAATAGCACTGGCGTCTGTTCCCAGCAAGTACAGTGTATGGGACTGAAGAGGATCTACTGTTTTTGTCAGTTTCTTAAGCAGAATTGAACTAGATATTGCCGTGTGTATAGGAAGCACAGTTCTTTTGTTCTGAGCAAGCTCACTGTTCTGGCCCTAAAAGAAACACAGTAGAGTAGAAGAGTGCTCTTTTCTCAAAAGTGGAGTGTGTTTCTTGTAAGGAGAGCTAGCTTTTGTTTCCAAGTCCTAAATGGAGTTGAATCCCATGCAGTTTCTGGTCCTACGAGCAAGAGTTGTTTTCTGGTAAGAAGAGTCACTATTGTTCCCCCATGGTCATACACATTACAAATAGCAC
Source organism: Peromyscus eremicus (assembly GCF_949786415.1). Taxonomy (NCBI): domain Eukaryota; kingdom Metazoa; phylum Chordata; class Mammalia; order Rodentia; family Cricetidae; genus Peromyscus; species Peromyscus eremicus. Next base: position 22,427 of record NW_026735417.1, read on the forward strand.
TGACGTCTGTTCCCAGCATGTACAGTGTATTAGACTGAAGATGATCTACTGTTCTTGTCAGTTTCCTAAGCAGAATTGAACAAGATATTGCCATGTGTGTAGGAAGCACAGTTCTTTTGTTCTGAGCAACCTCACTATTCTGTCCCTATAGTAAACACAGTAGAGTAGAAGAGTGATCTTTTCTCAAAAGCAGAGTGTGTTTCTTGTAAGGCGAGCTAGCGTTTGTTTCCCAGTCCGAAATGGAGTTGAATCACATGCAGTTTTTGGTCCTATGAGCCAGAGTTGTTTTCTGGTAAGGAAAGTCACTATTGCGCTCCCATGCCATACACAGTGGAAATAGCCCTCGAGTCTGTTCCCAGGAAGTACAGTGTATTGGACTGAAGAGGTGCTACTCTTCTTGTCTGTTTCCTAAGCAGACTTGAAGTAGATATTGCCCGTGTGTGTAGGAAGCACAGTTCTTTTGTTTTGAGCAAGCTCACTGTTCGGATCCCATACGAAACACAGTAGAGTAGAAGAGTTCTCTTTTCTCAAAAGATGAGTGTGTTTATTGTAATGCAATCTAGAGTTTGTTTCCCAGTTCTAAATAGAGTTGAATCACATGCAGTTTCTGGTCCTACGAGCAAGAGTTATTTTCTGGTAAGGAAAGTCATTATTGCGCTCCCGTTGCCACACACAGTGCAAATAGCACTCACGTCTGTTCCCATCAAGTACCGTGTATTGGACTGAGGAGGAGCTACTGTTCTTGTCAGTTTCCTAAGCAGAGTTGAACTAGATATAGCCCGTGTGTGTAGGAACCACAGTTCTTTTATTCTGAGCAAGCTCACTATTCTGGCCCTATAGGAAACACAGGAGAGTAGAAGAGTGCTCTTTTCTCAAAAGCAGAGTGTGTTTCTTGTAAGGCGAGCTAGCGTTTGTTTCGGAGTCCTATATGGAGTTGAATCACATGCAGGTTCTGGTCCTACAAGCAAGAGTTTTTTTCTGGTAAGAAGAGTCACTATTGAGCTCCCATTTTCATACACAGGGCAAATAGCACTGGCGTTTGTTCCCAGCAAGTACAGTGTATTGGACTGAAGAGGAGCTACTGTTCTTGTCAGTTTCCTAAGCAGAGTTGAATTAGATATAGCCGTGTGTGTAGGAACCACAGTTCTTTTGTTCTGAGCAAGCTCACTATTCTGTCCCTATAGTAAACACAGTAGAGTAGAAGAGTGCTCTTTTCTCAAAAGCAGAGAGTGTTTCTTGTAAGACGAGCTATCGTTTGTTTCCCGTTCTAAATGGAGTTGAATCACATGCAGTTGCTGGTCCTATGAGCAAGAGTTGTTTTCTGGTAGAAAGAGTCACTATTGCGCTCCCATTGCCATATACAGTGAAAATAGCTCTCGCGTCCGTTCCCAGCAAGTACAGTGTATTGGACTGAAGAGGAGCTACTGTTCTTGTCAGTTTTCTAAGCAGAATTGAACTAGATATGGCCGTGTGTGTAGGAGGCACAGTTCTTTTGTTCTGAGCAAGCTCACTCTTCTGGCCCTAAAAGAAACACAGTAGAGTAGAAGAGTGCTCTTTTCTCAAAAGCGGAGTGTGTTTCTTTTAAGGAGAGCTAGCTTTTGTTTCCAAGTCCTAAATGGAGTTGAATCCCATGCAGTTTCTGGTCCTACGAGCAAGAGTTGTTTTCTGGTAAGAAGAGTCACTATTATGCTCCCATTGTCATACACAGGGCAAATAGCACTGGCTTCTGTTCCCAGCAAGTACAGTGTATGGGACTGAAGAGGATCTACTGTTCTTGTCAGTTTCCTAAGCAGAATTGAACTAGATATGGCTGTGTGTGTAGGAAGCACAGTTCTTTTGTTCTGAGCAAGCTCACTGTTCTGGCCCTATAGGAAACACAGTAGAGTAGAAGAGTGCTCTTTTCTCAAAAGCAGAGAGAGTTTCTTGTAAGACGAGCTAGCATTTCTTTCCCGTCCTAAATGGAGTTGAATCACATGCACTTTCTGGTCCTAGGAGCAAGAGTTGTTTTCTGGTAAGAAGAGTCACTATTGCGCTCCCATTGTCATACACAGGGCAAATAGCACTCGCGTCTGTTCCCAGCAAATACAGTGTACTGGACTGAAGAGGATCTACTGTTCTTGTCAGTTTCCAAAGCAGAATTGAACTAGATATGGCCGTGTGTGTAGGAAGCACAGTTCTTTTGTTCTGAGCAACCTCACTCTTCTGGCCCTGTAGGAAACACAGTAGAGTAGAAGAGTGATCTTTTCTCAAAAGCAGAGTGTGTTTCTTGTAAGGAGAGCTAGTGTTTGTTTCCCAGTCCTAAATGGAGTTGAATGACATGCAGTTTTTGGTCCAAGAGCAAGAGTTGTTTTCTGGTAAGGAAACTCACTATTGTGCTCCCAATGCCATACACAGTGCAAATAGCACTTGAGTCTGATCCCATTAAGTACAGTGTATTGCACTGAAGAGTAGCTACTGTTCTTGTCAGTTTCCTAAGTAGAGTTGAACTAGATATGGCCCGTGTGTGTAGGAAGCACAGTTCTTTTGTTCTGAGCAAGCTCACTGTTCTGGCCCTAAAAGAAACACAGTAGAGTAGAAGAGTGCTCTTTTCTCAAAAGCAGAGTGTGTTTCTTGTAAAATGAGGTAGCGTTAGTTTGGCAGTCCTAAACGGAGTTGAATCACATGCATTTTCTTGTCCTACGAGCAAGAGTTGTTTTCTGGTAAGAAGAGTCACTATTGCGTTCCCATTGTCATACACAGGGCAAATAGCACTCGCGTCTGTTCCCAGCAAATACAGTGTATTGGACTGAAGAGGATCTACTGTTCTTGTCAGTTTCCTAAGCAGAATTGAACTAGATATGGCCGTGTGTGTAGGAAGCACAGTTCTTTTGTTCTGAGCAAGCTCACTGTTTTGGCCCTAAAAGAAACACAGTAGAGTAGAAGAGTGCTCTTTTCTCAAAAGCGGAGTGTTTTTCTTGTAAGGCGAGCTAGCGTTTGTTTCGCAGTCCTAAATGGAGTTGAATCACATGTAGTTTCTGGTCCTACGAGCAAGAGTTATTTTCTGGTAAGAAAAGTCATTATTGCGCTCGCGTTGCCACACACAGTGCAAATAGCACTCACGTCTGTTCCCATCAAGTACCGTGTATTGGACTGAGGAGGAGCTACTGTTCTTGTCAGTTTCCTAAGCAGAGTTGAACTAGATATAGCCCGTGTGTGTAGGAACCACAGTTCTTTTGTTCTGAGCAAGCTTAATATTCTGGCCCTTAGGAAACACAGGAGAGTAGAAGAGTGCTCTTTTCTCAAAAGCAGAGTGTGTTAATTGTATGGCGAGCTAGAGTTTGTTTCCCAGTCCTAAATGGAGTTGAATCACATGCAGTTTTTGGTCCTATGAGCAAGAGTTGTTTTCTGGTAAGGAAGGTCACTATTGAGCTCCCATTGCCATACACAGAGCAAATAGCACTGGCGTCTGTTCCCAGCAAGTACAGTGTATTGAACTGAAGAGGATCTACTGTTCTTGTCAGTTTCCTAAGCAGAATTGAACTAGATATGTCCCGTGTGTGTAGGAAGCACAGTTCTTTTGTTCTGAGCAAGCTCACTGTTCTGGCCCTATGGGAAACACAGTAAAATAGAAGAGTGCTCTTTTCTCAAAAGCAGAGTGTGTTTCTTGTAAGGCGAACTGGCGTTTGTTTCCAAGTCCTAAATGGAGTTGAGTCACATGCAGTTTTTGTTCCTACGAGCAAGAGTTGTTTTCTGGTAAGGAAAGTCACTATTGCGCTCCCATTGCCATACACAGTGCAAATAGCACTCCCGTCTGTTCCCAGCAAGTACAGTGTATTGGACTGAAGAGGAGCTCCTGTTCTTGTCAGTTTCATAAGCAGAGTTGAACTAGATATGGCCCGTGTGTGTAGGAAGCACAGTTCTTTTGTTCTGAGCAAGCTCTGTTTGGACATCATAGGAAACACAGTAGAGTAGAAGAGTGCTTTTTTCTCAAAAGCAGAGTGTGTTTCCTGTAAGGCGAGCTAGCGTTTGTTTCCCAGTCCTAAATGGAGTTGAATCACATGCAGTTTCTGGTCCTATGAGCAAGAGTTGTTTTCTGGTAAGAAGAGTCACTATTGAGCTCCCATTGTCATACACAGGGCAAATAGCACTGGCTTCTGTTCCCAGCAAGCACAGTGTATGGGACTGAAGAGGATCTACTGTTCTTGTCAGTTTCCTAAGCAGAATTGAACAAGATATGGCCGTGTGTGTAGGAAGCACAGTTCTTTTGTTCTGAGCAAGCTTACTATTCTGGCCCTAAAGGAAATACAGTAGAGTAGAAGAGTGCTCTTTTCTCAAAAGCAGAGAGAGTTTCTTGTAAGACGAGCTAGCGTTTCTTTCCCGTCCTAAATGGAGTTGAATCACATGCAGTTTCTGATCCTAGGAGCAAGAGTTGTTTTCTGGTAAGAAGAGTCACTATTGCGCTCCCATTGCCATATATAGTGCAAATAGCTCTCGCGTCTGTTCCCATTAAGTACAGTGTATTGGACTGAAGAGGAGCTACTGTTCTTGTCAGTTTTCTAAGTAGAGTTGAACTAGATATGGCCCGTGTGTGTAGGAAGCACAGTTCTTTTGTTCTGAGCAAGCACACTGTTCGGACCCCATAGGAAACACTGTAGAGTAGAAGAGTGCTCTTTTCTCAAATGCAGAGTGTGTTTCTTGTAAGGCGAGCTAGAGTTTGTTTCGCAGTCCTAAATGGAGTTGAATCACATGCAGTTTCTTGTCCTACGAGCAAGAGTTGTTTTCTGGTAAGAAGAGTCACTATTGCGTTCCCTTTGTCATACACAGGGCAAATAGCCCTCGCGTCTGTTCCCAGCAAATACAGTGTATTGGACTGAAGAGGATCTACTGTTCTTGTCAGTTTCCTAAGCAGAATTTAACTAGATATGGCCGTGTGTGTAGGAAGCACAGTTCTTTTGTTCTGAGCAAGCTCACTGTTTTGGCCCTAAAAGAAACACAGTAGAGTAGAAGAGTGCTCTTTTCTCAAAAGCGGAGTGTGTTTCTTGTAAGGAGAGCTAGAGTTTGTTTCCCAGTCCTAAATGGAGTTGAATCACATGCAGTTTCTGGTCCTATGAGCAGGAGTTGTTTTCTGTTATGAAGAGTCACTATTGCGGGCCCATTGTCATACACATTGCAAATAGCACTGGCGTCTGTTCCCAGAATGTACAGTGTATTGGACTGAAGAGGATCTACTGTTCTTGTCAGTTTCCTAAGCAGAATTGAACTGGATATGGCCATGTGTGTAGGAAGCACAGTTCTTTTGTTCTGAGCAAGCTCACTGTTCTGGCCCTATAGGAAACACAGTAGAGTAGAAGAGTGATCTTTTCACAAAAGCAGAGTGTGTTTCTTGTAAGGCGAGCTAGTGTTTGTTTCCCAGTCCTAAATGGAGTTGAATCACAAGCAGTTTCTGGTGCTACGAGCAAGAGTTGTTTTCTGGTAAGAAGAGTCACTATTGCGCTCCCATTGTCGTACACAGTGCAAATAGCACTGGCATCTGTTCCCAGCATGTACAGTGTATTGGACTGAAGAGGAGCTACTGTTCTTGTCAGTTTCCTAAGCAGAGTTGAACTAGATATAGCCCGTGTGTGTAGGAAGCACAGTTCTTTTGTTCTGAGCAAGCTCACTATTCTGGCCCTATTGGAAACACAGTAGAGTAGAAGAATGCTCTTTTCTCAAAAGCAGAGTGTGTTTCTTGTAAGGCAAGCTAGTGTTTATTTCCCAGTCCTAAATGGAGTTGAATCACATGCAGTTTCTGGTCCTATGAGCAAGAGTTGTTTTCTGGTAAGAAGAGTCACTATTGCGCTCCCATTGTTATACACAGGGCAAATAGCACTGGCGTCTTTTCCCAGCAATTACAGTGTATGGAACTGAAGAGGATCTACTGTTCTTGTCAGTTTCCTAAGCAGAATTGAACTAGATATGGCCCGTGTGTGTAGGAAGCACAGTTCTTTTGTTCTGAACAAGCTCACTGTTTTGGCCCTATAGGAAACACAGTAGAGAAGAAGAGTGCTCTTTTCTCAAAAGCAGAGTGTGTTTCTTGTAAGGCGAGCTAGCGTTTGTTTCCCAGTCCTAAATAGAGGTGAATCACATGCAGTTTTTCTTCCTACAAGCAAGAGTTGTTTTCTGGTAAGGAAAGTCATTATTGCACTCCCATTGCCACACAAGTGCAAATAGCACTGTCGTCTGTTCCCATAAAGTACAGTGTATTGGACTGGAGAGGAGCAACTGTTCTTGTCAGTTTCCTAAGCAGAGTTGAACTAGATATGGCCCGTGTGTGTAGGAAGCACAGTTCTTTTGTTCTGAGCAAGCTCACTGTTCTGGCCCTATAGGAAACACAGTAGAGTAGAAGAGTGCTCTTTTCTCAAAAGCAGAGTGTGTTTCTTGTAAGGCGAGCTAGTGTTTGTTTCCCAGTTCTAAAAGGAGTTGAATCACATGCAGTTTCTGGTCCTTCGAGCAAGAGTTGTTTTCTGGTAAGAAGAGTCACTATTGCGCTCCCATTGCCATATACAGTGCAAATAGCACTCGCGTCTGTTCCCCGCAAGTACAGTGTATTGGACTGAAGAGGAGCTACTGTTCTTGTCAGTTTCCTAAGCTGAGTTGAACTAGATATGGCCCGTGTTTGTAGGAAGCAGTGTTCTTTTTTTCGGAGCAAGCTCACTGTTCGGACCCCATAGAAACACAGTAGAGTAGAAGAGTGCTTTTTCTCAAAAGCAGAGTGTGTTTCTTGTAAGGCGAGCTAGCATTTTTTTTCCAGTCCTAAATGGAGTTGAATCACATGCAGTTTCTGGTCCTACGAGCAAGAGTTGTTTTCTGGTAAGAAGTGTCACTATTGCGCTCCCATTGTCATACACAGGGCAAATAGCGCTGGCGTCTGTTCCCAGCAAGTACAGTGTATGGGACGGAAGAGGATCTACTGTTCTTGTCAGTTTCCTAAGCAGAATTCAACTAGATATGGCCGTGTGTGTAGGAAGCACGGTTCTTTTGTTCTGAGCAAGCTCACTGTTTTGGCCTTGTAGGAAACACAGTAGAGTAGATGAGTGCTCTTTTCTCAAAAGCAGAGTGTGTTTCTTGTAAGGCAAGCTAGCATTTGTTTCCCAGTCCTAAATGGAGTTGAATCACATGCAGTATCTGGTCCTACGAGCAAGAGTTTTTTTTGGTAAGAAGAGTCACTATTGAGCTCCCATTGTCATACACAGGGCAAATAGCACTGGCGTCTGTTCCCAGCAAATACAGTGTATTGGACTGAAGAGGAGCTACTGTTCTTGTCAGTTTCTTAAGCAGAGTTGAACTAGATATAGCCCGTGTGTGTGGGAAGCACAGTTCTTTTGTTCTGAGCAAGCTCACTGTTGGGACCCAAAAGGAAACACAGAAGAGTAGAAGAGTGCTCTTTTCTCCAAAGCAGAGTGTGTTTCTTGTAAGGCAAGCTAGCGTTTGTTTCACAGTTCTAAATGGAGTTGAATCACATGCAGTTGATGGTCCTACGAGCAAGAGTTGTTTTCTGGTAAGAAGAGTCACTATTGCGCTCCCATTGTCATACACATTAGAAATAGCACTGGCGTCTGTTCCCAGCATGTACAGTGTATTTGACTGAAGAGGATCTACTGTACTTGTCAGTTTCCTAAGCAGAATTGAACTAGATATGGCCGTGTGTGTACTAAGCACAGTTTTTTTGTTCTGAGCGAGCTCACTCTTCTGGCCCTATAGGAAACACAGTAGAGTAGAAGAGTGATCTTTTCTCAAAAGCAGAGTTTGTTTCTTGTAAGGCGAGCTAGTGTTTATTTCCCAGTCCTAAATGGAGTTGTATCACATGCAGTTTCTGGTCGTATGAGCAAGAGTTGTTTTCTGGTAAGGAAAGTCACTATTGTGCTCCCATTGCCATACACATTGCAAATAGCACTGGCGTCTGTTCCCAGAATGTACAGTGTATTGGACTGAAGAGGATCTACTGTTCTTGTCAGTTTCCTAAGCAGAGTTGAACTAGATATAGCCCGTGTGTAGGAAGCACAGTTTTTTTGTTCTGAGCAAGCTCACTATTCTGGCCCTATAGGAAATACAGTAGAGTAGAAGAGTGCTCTTTTCTCAAAAGCAGAGTGTGTTTCTTGTAAGGCAAGCTAGTGTTTGTTTCCCAGTCCTAAATGGAGTTGAATCCCATGCAGTTTCTGGTCCTACGAGCAAGAGTTGTTTTCTGGTAAGAAGAGTCACTATTGTGCTCCCATTGTAATACACAGGGCAAATAGCACTGGCGTCTTTTCCCAGCAATTACAGTGTATGGAACTGAAGAGGATCTACTGTTATTGTCAGTTTCCTAAGCAGAATTGATCTAGATATGGCCCGTGTGTGTAGGAAGCACAGTTCTTTTGTTCTGAGCAAGCTCACTGTTTTGGCCCTATTGGAAACACAGTAGAGTAGAAGAGTGCTCTATTCTCAAAAGAAGAGTGTGTTTCTTGTAAGGCGAGCTAGTTTTTATTTCCCAGTCCTAAATGGAGTTGAATCACATGCAGTTTTTGTTCCTACGAGCAAGAGTTGTTTTCTGGTAAGGAAAGTCACTATTTCGCTCCCATTGACACACACAGTGCAAATAGCACTGCCATCTGTTCCCATCAAGTAAAGTGTATTGGACTGAAGAGGAGCTACTGTTCTTGTCAGTTTCCTAAGCAGAGTTGTACTAGATATGGCCCGTGTATGTAGGAAGCACAGTTCTTTTGTTCTGAGCAAGCTCACTGTTCAGACCCCATAGGAAACACAGTAGAGTAGAAGAGTGCTCTTTTCTCAAAAGCAGAGTGTGTTTCTTGTAAGGCGAGCTAGCGTTTGTTTCCCAGTTCTAAAAGGAGTTGAGTGCCATGCAGTTTCTGGTCCTTCGAGCAAGAGTTGTTTTCTGGTAAGAAGAGTCACTATTGTGCTCCCATTGCCATATACAGTGCAAATAGCACTCGCGTCTGTTCCCAGCAAGTACAGTGTATTGGACTGAAGAGGAGCTACTGTTCTTGTCAGTTTCCTAAGTAGAGTTGAACTAGATATGGCCCGTGTTTGTAGGAAGCACAGTTCTTTTGTTCTGAGCAAGCTCACTCTTCGGACCCCATAGAAACACAGTAGCGTAGATGAGTGCTCTTTTCTCAAAAGTAGTGTGTGTTTCTTGTAAGGCGAGCTAGTGTTTATTTCCCAGTCCTAAATGGACTTGAATCACATGCAGTTTTTGTTCCTGCGAGCAAGAGTTGTTTTCTGGTAAGGAAAGTCACTATTTTGCTCCCATTGCCAGACACATGTGCAAATAGGACTGGCGTCTGTTCCCATCAAGTACAGTGTATTGGACTGAAGAGGAGCTACTGTTCTTGTCAGTTTCCTAAGCAGAGTTGAACTAGATATGGCCAGTGTGTGTAGGAAGCACAGTTCTTTTGTTCTGAGCAAGCTCACTGTTCAGACCACATAGGAAACACAGTAGAGTAGAAGAGTGCTCTTTTCTCAAAAGCAGCGTGTGTTTCTTGTAAGGCTAGCTAGTGTTTGTTTCCCAGTCCTAAATGGAGTTGAATCACATGCAGTTTCTGGTCCTACGAGCAAGAGTTGTTTTATGGTAAGAAGAGTCACTATTGTGCTCCCATTGTCAAACACAGAGCAAATAGCTCTGGCGTCTGTTCCCAGCATGTACAGTGAATTGGACTGAGGAGGATCTACTGTTCTTGTCAGTTTCCTAAGCAGAGTTGAACTAGATATGGCCCGTGTGTGTAAGAAGCACAGTTCTTTTGTTCTGAGCAAGCTCACTGTTCTGGCCCTATAGGAAACACAGTAGAGTAGAAGAGTGCTCTTTTCTCAAAAGCAGAGTGTGTTTCTTGTAAGGCGAGCTAGCGTTTGTTTCCCAGTTCTAAAAGGAGTTGAGTTTCATGCAGTTTCTGGTCCTTCGAGCAAGAGTTGTTTTCTGGTAAGAAGAGTCACTATTGTGCTCCCATTGCCATATACCGTGCAAATAGCACTCGCATCAGTTCCCATTAAGTACAGTGTAATGGACTGAAGAGGAGCTACTGTTCTTGTCAGTTTCCTAAGCAGAATTGAACTAGATATGGCCGTGTGTGTAGGAAGCACGGTTCTTTTGTTCTGAGCAAGCTCACTGTTTTGGCCCTGTAGGAAACACAGTAGAGTAGAAGAGTGCTCTTTTCTCAAAAGCAGAGTGTGTTTCTTGTAAGGCGAGCTAGCGTTTGTTTCCCAGTCCTAAATGGAGTTGAATCACATTCAATTTCTGTTCCCATGAGCAAGGGTTTTTTTTTGGTAGAAGAGTCACTATTGAGCTCCAATGGTCATACACAGGGCAAATAGCACTGGCGTTGTTCCCAGCAAGTGCAGTGTATTGGACTGAAGATGAGCTCCTGTTCTTGTCAGTTTCTTAAGCAGAGTTTAACTAGATATACCCCGTGTGTGTGGGAAGCACAGTTCTTTGTTCTGAGCAAGCTCACTGTTGGGACCCAAAAGGAAACACAGAAGAGTAGAAGAGTGCTCTTTTCTCAAAAGCCGATTGTGTTTCTTGTAAGGCAAGCTAGCGTTTGTTTCACAGTCCTAAATGGAGTTGAATCACATGCAGTTGCTGGTCCTACGAGCAAGAGTTGTTTTCTGGTAAGAAGAGTAACTATTGTGCTCTCATTGTCATACACATTAGAAATAGCACTGGCGTCTGTTCCCAGCATGTACAGTGTATTTGACTGAAGAGGATCTACTGTACTTGTCAGTTTCCTAAGCAGAATTGAACTAGATATGGCCGTGTGTGTAGGAAGCACAGTTTTTTTGTTCTGAGCGAGCTCACTGTTCTGGCCCTATAGGAAACACAGTAGAGTAGAAGAGTGATCTTTTCTCAAAAGCAGAGTGTGTTTCTTGTACGGCGAGCTGGTGTTTGTTTCCCAGTCCTAAATGGAGTTGAATCACATGCAGTTTTGTTCCTATGAGCAAGAGTTGTTTTCTGGTAAGGAAAGAAACTATTGTGGCTCCCATTGCCATACACAGTGCAAATAGCACTCGCGTCTGTTCCCATTAAGTTCAGTGTATTGGACTGAAGAGGAGCTACTGTTCTTGTCAGTTTCCTAAGTAAAGTTGAACTAGATACGGCCCGTGTGTGTAGGAAGCACAGTTCTTTTGTTCTGAGCGAGCACACTGTTCGGACCCCATAGGAAACACTGTAGAGTAGAAGAGTGCTCTTTTCTCAAAAGCAGAGTGTGTTTCTCGTAAGGCGAGCTAGCATTTGTTTCCCAGTCCTAAATTGAGTTGAATCACACGCAGTTTCTGGACCTACGAGCAAGAGTTGTTTTCTGGTAAGAAGAGTCACTATCTCGGGCCCATTGTCATACACATTGCAAATAGCACTGGCGTCTGTTCCCAGAATGTACAGTGTATTGGACTGAAGAGGATCTACTGTTCTTGTCAGTTTCCTAAGCAGAATTAAACTGGATATGGCCGTGTGTGTAGGAAGCTCAGTTCTTTTGTTCTGAGCAAGCTCAATGTTCTGGCCCTATAGGAAACACAGTAGAGTAGAAGAGTGCTCTTTTCTCAAAAGCAGAGTGTGTTTCTTGTAAGGCGAGCTAGTGTTTGTTTCCCAGTTCTAAAAGGAGTTGAGTGCCATGCAGTTTCTGGTCCTTCGAGCAAGAGTTGTTTTCTGGTAAGAAGAGTCACTATTGCGCTCCCATTGTCATACACAGGGCAAATAACACTGGCATCTGTTCCCAGCATGTACAGTGTATTGGACTGAATGGGAGCTACTGTTCTTGTCAGTTTCCTAAGCAGAATTGAACTACATCTGGCCCTGTGTGTAGGAAGCACAGTTCTTTTGTACTGAGCAAGCTCACTGTTCTGGCCCTATAGGAAACACATTCGAGTAGAAGAGTCCTCATTTCTCAAAAGCAGAGTTTGTTTCTTGTACGGCGAGCTAGCATTTGTTTACCAGTCTGAAATGGAGTTGAATCCCATGCAGTTTCTGGTCCTATGAGCAAGAGTTTTTTTTCTGGTAAGAAGAGTCACTATTGCGCTCCCATTGCCATACACAGTGCAAATAGCACTCGCGTCTGTTCCCATTAAGTTCAGTGTATTGGACTGAAGAGGAGCTACTGTTCTTGTCTGTTTCCTAAGTAATGTTGAACTAGATATGGCCCGTGTGTGTAGGAAGCACAGTTCTTTTGTTCTGAGCAAGCTCACTGTTCGGACCCCATAGGAAACACTGTAGAGTAGAAGAGTGCTCTTTTCTCATAAGCAGAGTGTGTTTCTTGTAAGGCGAGCTAGTGTTTGTTTCCCAGTCCTAAATGGAGTTGAATCACATGCAGTTTCTGGTCCTACGAGCAAGAGTTGTTTTCTGGTAAGAAGAGTCACTATTGCGGGCCCATTGTCATACACATTGCAAATAGCCCTGGCGTCTGTTCCCAGAATGTACAGTGTATTGGACTGAAGAGGATCTACTGTTCTTGTCAGTTTCCTAAGCAGAATTGAACTGGATATGACCATGTGTGTAGGAAGCACAGTTCTTTTGTTCTGTGCAAGCTCACTGGTTCTGGCCCTATAGGAAACACAGTAGAGTAGAAGAGTGATCTTTTCACAAAAGCAGAGTGTGTTTCTTGTAAGGCGAGCTAGTGTTTGTTTCCCAGTCCTAAATGGAGTTGAATCACAAGCAGTTTCTGGTGCTACGAGCAAGAGTTGTTTTCAGGTAAGAAGAGTCACTATTGCGCTCCCATTGTCGTACACAGTGCAAATAGCACTGGCATCTGTTCCCAGCATGTACAGTGTATTGGACTGAAGAGGAGCTACTGTTCTTGTCAGTTTCCTAAGCAGAGTTGAACTAGATATAGCCCGTGTGTGTAGGAAGCACAGTTCTTTTGTTCTGAGCAAGCTCACTATTCTGGCCCTATTGGAAACACAGTAGAGTAGAAGAATGCTCTTTTCTCAAAAGCAGAGTGTGTTTCTTGTAAGGCGAGCTAGTGTTTATTTCCCAGTCCTAAATGGAGTTGAATCACATGCAGTTTCTGGTCCTATGAGCAAGAGTTGTTTTCTGGTAAGAAGAGTCACTATTGCGCTCACATTGTTATACACAGGGCAAATAGCACTGGCGTCTTTTCCCAGCAATTACAGTGTATGGAACTGAAGAGGATCTACTGTTCTTGTCAGTTTCCTAAGCAGAATTGAACTAGATATGGCCCGTGTGTGTAGGAAGCACAGTTCTTTTGTTCTGAACAAGCTCACTGTTTTGGCCCTATAGGAAACACAGTAGAGAAGAAGAGTGCTCTTTTCTCAAAAGCAGAGTGTGTTTCTTGTAAGGCGAGCTAGCGTTTGTTTCCCAGTCCTAAATAGAGGTGAATCACATGCAGTTTTTCTTCCTACGAGCAAGAGTTGTTTTCTGGTAAGGAAAGTCATTATTGCACTCCCATTGCCACACAAGTGCAAATAGCACTGTCGTCTGTTCCCATAAAGTACAGTGTATTGGACTGGAGAGGAGCAACTGTTCTTGTCAGTTTCCTAAGCAGAGTTGAACTAGATATGGCCCGTGTGTGTAGGAAGCACAGTTCTTTTGTTCTGAGCAAGCTCACTGTTCTGGCCCTATAGGAAACACAGTAGAGTAGAAGAGTGCTCTTTTCTCAAAAGCAGAGTGTGTTTCTTGTAAGGCGAGCTAGTGTTTGTTTCCCAGTTCTAAAATGGAGTTTAATCACATGCAGTTTCTGGTCCTACGAGCAAGAGTTGTTTTCTGGTAAGAAGAGTCACTATTGTGCTCCCTTTGTCATACACATTAGAAATAGCACTGGCATCTGTTCCCAGCTTGTACAGTGTATTGGACTGAAGAGGACCTACTGTTCTTGTCAGTTTCCTAAGCAGAATTGAACTAGATATGGCCGTGTGTGTAGGAAGCACAGTTTTTTTGTTCTGAGCGAGCTCACTGTTCTGGCCCTATTGGAAACACAGTAGAGTAGAAGAGTGATCTTTTCTCAAAAGCAGAGTGTGTTTCTTTTAAGGCGAGCTAGTGTTTGTTTCCCAGTCCTAAATGGAGTTGAATCACATGTAGTATTTGGTCCTATGAGCAAGAGTTGTTTTGTGGTAAGGAAAGTCACTACTGTGCTCCCATTGCCATACACAGTGCAAATAGCACTCGCGTCTGTTCCCATTAAGTTCAGTGTATTGACTGAAGAGGAGCTCCTGTTCTTGTCAGTTTCCTAAGTAGAGTTTAACTAGATATGGCCCGTGTGTTTTTAAGGAAGTACAGTTCTTTTGTTCTGTGCAAGCTCACTGTTCGGACCCCATAAGAAACACTGTAGAGTAGAAGAGTGCTCTTTTCTCAAAAGCAGAATGTGTTTCTTGTAAGGCGAGCTAGACTTTGTTTCCCAGTCCTAAATGGAGTTGAATCACACGCAGTTTCTGGACCTTCGAGCAAGAGTTGTTTTCTGGTAAGAAGAGTCACTATCTCGGGCCCATTGTCATACACATTGCAAATAGCACTGGCGTCTGTTCCCAGAATGTACAGTGTATTGGACTGAAGAGGATCTACTGTTCTTGTCAGTTTCCTAAGCAGAATTGAACTGGATATGGCCGTGTGTGTAGGAAGCACAGTTCTTTTGTTCTGAGCAAGCTCAATGTTCTGGCCCTATAGGAAACACAGTAGAGTAGAAGAGTGATCTTTTCACAAAAGCAGAGTGTGTTTCTTGTAAGTCGAGCTAGCGTTTGTTTCCCAGTCCTAAATGGAGTTGAATCACATGAAGTTTCTGTTCCTACGAGCAAGAGTTGTTTTCTGGTAAGAAGAGTCACTATTGCACTCCCATTGTTGTACACAGGGCAAATGGCACTGGCGTTTGTTCCCAGCATGTACAGTGTATTGGACTGAAGAGGAGCCACTGATCTTGTCAGTTTCCTAAGCAGAGTTGAACTAGATATAGCCCGTGTGTGTAGAAAGCACAGTTCTTTTGTTCTGAGCAAGCTCACTATTCTGGCCCTATAGGAAACACAGTAGAGTAGAAGAGTGCTCTTTTCTCAAAAGCAGGAGTGTGTTTCTTGTAAGGCGAGTTAGTGTTTGTTTCCCAGTTCTAAAAGGAGTTGAGTGCCATGCAGTTTCTGGTCCTTCGAGCAAGAGTTGTTTTCTGGTAAGAAGAGTCACTATTGTGCTCCCATTGTCATACACAGGGCAAATAACACTGGCGTCTGTTCCCAGCATGTACAGTGTATTGGACTGAAGAGGAGCTACTGTTCTTGTCAGTTTCCTAAGCAGAATTGAACTAAATATGGCCGTGTGTGTAGGAAGCACAGTTCTTTTGTACTGAGCAAGCTCACTCTTCTGGCCCTATAGGAAACACATTAGAGTAGAAGAGTGCTCTTTTCTCAAAAGCAGAGTTTGTTTCTTGTACGGCGAGCTAGCATTTGTTTACCAGTCTGAAATGGAGTTGAATCCCATGCAGTTTCTGGTCCTATGAGCAAGAGTTTTTTTTCTTGTAAGAAGTGTCACTATTGCGCTCCTATTGCCATACACAGTGCAAATAGCACTCGCTTCTGTTCCCATTAAGTTCAGTGTATTGGACTGAAGAGGAGCTACTGTTCTTGTCAGTTTCCTAAGTAATGTTGAACTAGATATGGCCCGTGTGTGTAGGAAGCACAGTTCTTTTGTTCTGAGCAAGCTCACTGTTCGGACCCCATAGGAAACACTGTAGATTAGAAGAGTGCTCTTTTCTCAAAAGCAGAGTGTGTTTCTTGTAAGGCGAGCTAGTGTTTGTTTCCCACTCCTAAATGGAGTTGAATCACATGCAGTTTCTGGTCCTATGAGCAAGAGTTGTTTTCTGGTAAGAAGAGTCACTATTGCGGGCCCATTGTCATACACATTGCAAATAGCACTGGCGTCTGTTCCCAGAATGTACAGTGTATTGGACTGAAGAGGATCTACTGTTCTTTGTCAGTTTCCTAAGCAGAATTGAACTGGATATGGCCATGTGTGTAGGAAGCACAGTTCTTTTGTTCTGAGCAAGCTCACTGTTCTGGCCCTATAGGAAACACAGTAGAGTAGAAGAGTGATCTTTTCACAAAAGCAGAGTGTGTTTCTTGTAAGGCGAGCTAGTGTTTGTTTCCCAGTCCTAAATGGAGTTGAATCACAAGCAGTTTCTGGTGCTACGAGCAAGAGTTGTTTTCTGGTAAGAAGAGTCACTATTGCGCTCCCATTGTCGTACACAGTGCAAATAGCACTGGCATCTGTTCCCAGCAGTACAGTGTATTGGACTGAAGAGGCGCTACTGTTCTTGTCAGTTTCCTAAGCAGAGTTGAACTAGATATAGCCCGTGTGTGTAGAAGCACAGTTCTTTTGTTCTGAGCAAGCTCACTATTCTGGCCCTATTGGAAACACAGTAGAGTAGAAGAATGCTCTTCTCAAAAGCAGAGTGTGTTTCTTGTAAGGCGAGCTAGTGTTTATTTCCCAGTTCTAAATGGAGTTGAATCACATGCAGTTTCTGGTCCTATGAGCAAGAGTTGTTTTCTGGTAAGAAGAGTCACTATAGCGCTCCCATTGTTATACACAGGGCAAATAGCACTGGCGTCTTTTCCCAGCAATTACAGTGTATGGAACTGAAGAGGATCTACTGTTCTTGTCAGTTTCCTAAGCAGAATTGAACTAGATATGGCCCGTGTGTGTAGGAAGCACTGTTCTTTTGTTCTGAACAAGCTCACTGTTTTGGCCCTATAGGAAACACAGTAGAGAAGATGAGTGCTCTTTTCTCAAAAGCAGAGTGTGTTTCTTGTAAGGCGAGCTAGCGTTTTTTTTCCCAGTCCTAAATGGAGTTGAATCACATGCAGTTTTTGGTCCTATGAGCAAGAGTTGTTTTGTGGTAAGGAAAGTCACTATTGTGCTCCCATTGCCATACACAGTGCAAATAGCACTCGCGTCTGTTCCCATTAAGTTCAGTGTATTGGACTGAAGAGGAGCTCCTGTTCTTGTCAGTTTCCTAAGTAGAGTTTAACTAGATATGGCCGTGTGTGTAGGAAGTACAGTTCTTTTGTTCTGAGCAAGCTCACCGTTCGGACCCCATAGGAAACACTGTAGAGTAGAAGAGTGCTCTTTTCTCAAAGCAGAGTGTGTTTCTTGTAAGGCGAGCTAGCATTTGTTTCCGAGTCCTAAATGGAGTGGAATCACACGCAGTTTCTGGTCCTAGGAGCAAGATTTGTTTTCTGGTAAGAAGAGTCACTATTGCGCTCCCATTGTCATACACAGGGCAAATAGCACTGGAGTCTGTTCCTAGCATGTACAGTGTATTGGACACAGAGGATCTACTATTCTTGTCAGTTTCCTAAGCAGAATTTAACTAGATATGACCGTGTGTGTAGGAAGCACAGTTCTTTTGTTCTGAGCACGCTCACTGTTCTGGCACTATAGGAAACACAGTAGAGTAGAAGAATGATCTTTTCTCAAAAGCAAAGTGTGTTTTTTGTAAGGCGAGCTAGTGTTTGTTTCCCAGTCCTAAATGGAGTTGAATCACATGCAGTTTTTAGTCCTACAAGCAAGAGTTGTTTTCTGCAAGGAAGGTCACTATTGTGCTCCCATTGCCATATACAGTGCAAATAGCACTCGCATCAGTTCCCATTAAGTACAGTGTATGGGACTGAAGAGGAGCTACTGTTCTTGTCATTTTCCTAAACAGAATTGAACTAGATATGGCCCGTGTGTGTAGGAAGCACAGTTCTTTTGTTCTGAGCAAGCTCACTATTCTGGACCTATAGGAAACACAGTAGAGTAGAAGAGTGCTCTTTTCTCAAAAGCAGAGTGTGTTTCTTGTAAGGCGAGCTAGTGTTTGTTTCCCAGTCCTAAATGGAGTTGAATCACATGCAGTTTCTGGTCCTATGAGCAAGAGTTGTTTTCTGGTAAGAAGAGTCACTATTGCGCTCCCGTTGTCATACACAGGCAAATAGCGCTGGCGTCTGTTCCCAGCAAGTACAGTGTATTGGCCTAAAGAGGAGCTACTGTTCTTGTCAGTTTCCTAAGCAGAGTTGAACTAGATATGGCCCGTGTGTAGGAAGAACAGTTCTTTTGTTCTGAGCAAGCTCACTGTTCGGACCCCATAGGAAACACAGTAGAGTAGAAGAGTGCTGTTTTCTCAAAAGCAGTGTGTGTTTCTTGTAAGGCGAGCTAGTGTTTGTTTCCCAGTCCTAAATGGAGTTGAATCACATGCAGTTTCTGGTCCTACGAGCAAGAGTTGTTTTCTGGTAAGAAGAGTCACTATTGCACTCCTTTTGTCATACACATTAGAAATAGCACTGGCATCTGTTCCCAGCTTGTACAGTGTATTGGACTGAAGAGGATCTACTGTTCTTGTCAGTTTCCTAAGCAGAATTGAACTAGATATGGCCATGTGTGTAGGAAGCACAGTTTTTTTGTTCTGAGCGAGCTCACTGTTTTGGCCCTATTGGAAACACAGTAGAGTAGAATAGTGATCTTTTCTCAAAAGCAGAGTGTGTTTCTTATAAGGCCAGCTAGTGTTTGTTTCCCAGTCCTAAATGGAGTTGAATCACATGCAGTTTTTGGTCCTATGAGCAAGAGTTGTTTTGTGGTAAGGAAAATCACTATTGTGCTCCCATTGCCATACACAGTGCAAATAGCACTCGCGTCTGTTCCCATTAAGTTCAGTGTATTGGACTGAAGAGGAGCTCCTGTTCTTGTCAGTTTCCTAAGTAGAGTTTAACTAGATATGGCCCGTGTGTGTAGGAAGTACAGTTCTTTTGTTCTGAGCAAGCTCACTGTTCGGACCCCATAGGAAACACTGTAGAGTAGAAGAGTGCTCTTTTCTCAAAAGCAGAGTGTGTTTCTTGTAAGGCGAGCTAGCATTTGTTTCCCAGTCCTAAATGGAGTTGAATCACACGCAGTTTCTGGACCTACGAGCAAGAGTTGTTTTCTGGTAAGAAGAGTCACTATCTCGGGCCCATTGTCATACACATTGCAAATAGCACTGGCGTCTGTTCCCAGAATGTACAGTGTATTGGACTGAAGAGGATCTACTGTTCTTGTCAGTTTCCTAAGCAGAATTGAACTGGATATGGCCGTGTGTGTAGGAAGCACAGTTCTTTTGTTCTGTGCAAGCTCAATGTTCTGGCCCTATAGGAAACACAGTAGAGTAGAAGATTGCTCTTTTCTCAAAAGCAGAGTGTGTTTCTTGTAAGGCGAGCTAGTGTTTGTTTCCCAGTTCTAAAAGGAGTTGAGTGCCATGAAGTTTCTGGTCCTTCGAGCAAGAGTTGTTTTCTGGTAAGAAGAGTCACTATTGCGCTCCCATTGTCATACACAGGGCAAATAACACTCGCGTCTGTTCCCAGCAAGTACAGTGTATTGGACTGAAGAGGAGCTACTGTTCTTGTCAGTTTCCTAAGCTGAGTTGAACTAGATATGGTCCGTGTTTGTAGGAAGCAGTGTTCTTTTTTTCGGAGCAAGCTCACTGTTCGGACCCCATAGAAACACAGTAGAGTAGAAGAGAGCTTTTTCTCAAAAGCAGAGTGTGTTTCTTGTAAGGCGAGCTAGCGTTTTTTTCCCAGTCCTAAATGGAGTTGAATCACATGCAGTTTCTGGTCCTACGAGCAAGAGTTGTTTTCTGGTAAGAAGTGTCACTATTGCGCTCCCATTGTCATACATGGGGCAAATAGCGCTGGCATCTGTTCCCAGCAAGTACAGTGTATGGGACGGAAGAGGATCTACTGTTCTTGTCAGTTTCCTAAGCAGAATTGAACTAGATATGGCCGTGTGTGTAGGAAGCACGGTTCTTTTGTTCTGAGCAAGCTCACTGTTTTGGCCTTGTAGGAAACACAGTAGAGTAGATGAGTGCTCTTTTCTCAAAAGCAGAGTGTGTTTCTTGTAAGGCAAGCTAGCGTTTGTTTCCCAGTCCTAAATGGAGTTGAATCACATGCAGTTTTTGTTCCTAAGAGCAAGAGTTGTTTTCTGGTAAGGAAAGTCACTATTTCGCTCCCATTGACACACACAGTGCAAATAGCACTGCCATCTGTTCCCATCAAGCACAGTGTATTGGACTGAAGAGGAGCTACTGTTCTTGTCAGTTTCCTAAGCAGAGTTGTACTAGATATGGCCCGTGTATGTAGGAAGCACAGTTCTTTTGTTCTGAGCAAGCTCACTGTTCAGACCCCATAGGAAACACAGTAGAGTAGAAGAGTGCTCTTTTCTCAAAAGCAGAGTGTGTTTCTTGTAAGGCGAGCTAGCGTTTGTTTCCCAGTTCTAAAAGGAGTTGAGAGCCATGCAGTTTCTGGTCCTTCGAGCAAGAGTTGTTTTCTGGTAAGAAGAGTCACTATTGTGCTCCCATTGTCATACACAGGGCAAATAGCACTCGCATCTGTTACCAGCATGTACAGTGTATTGGACTGAAGAGGATCTACTGTTCTTGTCAGTTTACTAAGCAGAGTTGAACTAGATATAGTCGGTGTGTGTAGGAAGCACAGTTCTTTTGTTCTGAGCGAGCTCACTGTTCAGGCCCTATAGGAAACACAGTAGAGTAGAAGAGTGATCTTTTCTCAAAAGCAGAGTGTGTTTCTTGTAAGGCAAGCTAGTGTTTGTTTCCCAGTCCTAAATGGAGTTGAATCACATGCAGTTTTTGTTCTATGAGCAAGAGTTGTTTTCTGGTAAGGAAAGTCACTATTGTGCTCCCATTGCCATACACAGTGCAAATAGCACTCGCGTCTGTTCCCATTAAGTTCAGTGTATTGGACTGAAGAGGAGCTACTGTTCTTGTCAGTTTCCTATGTACAGTTGAACTAGATATGGCCCGTGTGTGTAGGAAGCACAGTTCTTTTGTTCTGAGCAAGCTCACTGTTCGCACCCCATAGGAAACACAGTAGAGTAGAAGAGTGCTATTTTCTCAAAAGCAGAGTGTGTTTCTTGTAAGGCCAGCTAGCGTTTGTTTCGCAGTCCTAAATGGAGTTGATTCACATGCAGTTTCTGGTCCTATGTGCAAGAGTTGTTTTCTGGTAAGAAGAGTCACTATTGCGCTCCCATTGTCGTACACAGTGCAAATAGCACTGGCGTCTGTTCCCAGAATGTACAGTGTATTGGACTGAAGAGGATCTACTGTTCTTGTCAGTTTCCTAAGCAGAGTTGAACTAGATATAGCCCGTGTGCGTAGGAAGCACAGTTTTTTTGTTCTGAGCAAGCTCACTATTCTGGCACTATAGGAAACACAGTAGAGTAGAAGAGTGCTCTTTTCTCAAAAGCAGAGTGTGTTTCTTGTAAGGCGAGCTAGCGTTTATTTCCCAGTCCTAAATGGAGTTGAATCACATGCAGTTTCTGGTCCTACGAGCAAGAGTTGTTTTCTGGAAAGAAGAGTCACTATTGTGCTCCCATTGTGATACACAGGGCAAATAGCACTGGCGTCTTTTCCCAGCAATTACAGTGTATGGAACTGAAGAGGATCTACTGTTCTTGTCAGTTTCCTAAGCAGAATTGAACCAGATATGGCCCGTGTGTGTAGGAAGCACAGTTCTTTTGTTCTGAGCAATCTCACTGTTTTGGCCCTATTGGAAACACAGTAGAGTAGAAGAGTGCTCTTTTCTCAAAAGTAGTGTGTGTTTCTTGTAAGGCGAGCTAGTGTTTATTTCCCAGTCCTAAATGGAGTTGAATCACATGCAGTTTTTGTTCCTGCGAGCAAGAGTTGTTTTCTGGTAAGGAAAGTCACTATTTTGCTCCCATTGCCACACACAGTGCAAATAGCACTGGCGTCTGTTCCCATCAAGTACAGTGTATTGGACTGAAGAGGAGCTACTGTTCTTGTCAGTTTCCTAAGCAGAGTTGAACTAGATATGGCCCCTGTGTGTAGGAAGCACAGTTCTTTTGTTCTGAGCAAGCTCACTCTTCAGACCCCTTAGAAAACACAGTACAGTAGAAGAGTGCTCTTTTCTCAAAAGCAGAGTGTGTTTCTTGTAAGGCGAGCTAGCGTTTGTTTCCCAGTTCTAAAAGGAGTTGAGTGCCATGCAGTTTCTGGTCCTTCGAGCAAGAGTTGTTTTCTGGTAAGAAGAGTCACTAATGTGCTCCCATTGCCATATACAGTGCAAATAGCACTCGCGTCTGTTTCCAGCAAGTACAGTGTATTGGACTGAAGAAGAGCTACTGTTCTTGTCAGTTTCCTAAGCAGAGTTGAACTAGATATGGCCCGTGTTTGTAGGAAGCACAGTTCTTTTGTTCTGAGCAAGTTCACTGTTGGGACCCCATAGAAACACAGTAGAGTAGATGAGTGCTCTTTTCTCCAATGCAGAGTATGTTTCTTGTAAGGCGAGCTAGCGTTTGTTTCCCAGTCCTAAATGGAGTTGAAACACACATGCAGTTTCTGGTCCTACGAGCAAGAGTTGTTTTCTGGTAAGAAGAGTCACTATGGTGCTCCCATTGCCATATACAGTGCAAATAGCACTCGCATCTGTTACCAGCATGTACAGTGTATTGGACTGAAGAGGAACTACTGTTCTTGTCAGTTTACTAAGCAGAGTTGAACTAGATATAGTCGGTGTGTGTAGGAAGCACAATTCTTTTGTTCTGAGCAAGCTCACTATTCTGGACCTATAGAAAACATAGTAGAGTAGAAGAGTGCTCTTTTCTCAAAAGCAGAG
Source organism: Peromyscus eremicus (assembly GCF_949786415.1). Taxonomy (NCBI): domain Eukaryota; kingdom Metazoa; phylum Chordata; class Mammalia; order Rodentia; family Cricetidae; genus Peromyscus; species Peromyscus eremicus. The sequence goes on from NW_026735417.1 coordinate 45,002, forward strand.
TGTGTTTCTTGTAAGGCGAGCTAGCGTTTGTTTCCCAGTCCTAAATGGAGTTGAATCACATGCAGTTTCTGGTCCTATGAGCAAGAGTTGTTTTCTGGTAAGAAGAGTCACTATTGTGCTCCTATTGTCATACACAGGCAAATAGCGCTGGCGTCTGTTCCCAGCAAGTACAGTGTATGTGACGGAAGAGGATCTACTGTTCTTGTCAGTTTCCTAAGCAGAATTGAACTAGATATGGCCATGTGTGTAGGAAGCACGGTTCTTTTGTTCTGAGCAAGCTCACTGTTCGGACCCCATAGGAAACACAGTAGAGTAGAAGAGTGCTCTTTTCTCAAAAGCAGTGTGTGTTTCTTGTAAGGCGAGCTAGTGTTTGTTTCCCAGTCCTAAATGGAGTTGAATCACATGCAGTTTCTGGTCCTATGAGCAAGAGTTGTTTTCTGGTAAGAAGAGTCACTATTGCGCTCCTTTTGTCATACACATTAGAAATAGCACTGGCATCTGTTCCCAGCTTGTACAGTGTATTGGACTGAAGAGGATCTACTGTTCTTGTCAGTTTCCTAAGCAGAATAGAACTAGATATGGCCATGTGTGTAGGAAGCACAGTTTTTTTGTTCTGAGCGAGCTCACTGTTCTAGCCCTATTGGAAACACAGTAGAGTAGAATAGTGATCTTTTCTCAAAAGCAGAGTGTGTTTCTTATAAGGCGAGCTAGTGTTTGTTTCCCAGTCCTAAATGGAGTTGAATCACATGCAGTTTTTGGTCCTATGAGCAAGAGTTGTTTTGTGGTAAGGAAAATCAGTATTGTGCTCCCATTGCCATACACAGTGCAAATAGCACTCGCGTCTGTTCCCATTAAGTTCAGTGTATTGGACTGAAGAGGAGCTCCTGTTCTTGTCAGTTTCCTAAGTAGAGTTTAACTAGATATGGCCCGTGTGTGTAGGAAGTACAGTTCTTTTGTTCTGAGCAAGCTCACCGTTCGGACCCCATAGGAAACACTGTAGAGTAGAAGAGTGCTCTTTTCTCAAAAGCAGAGTGTGTTTCTTGTAAGGCGAGCTAGCATTTGTTTCCCAGTCCTAAATGGAGTTGAATCACACGCAGTTTCTGGACCTACGAGCAAGAGTTGTTTTCTGGTAAGAAGAGTCACTATCTCGGGCCCATTGTCATACACATTGCAAATAGCACTGACGTCTGTACCCAGAATGTACAGTGTATTGGAATGAAGAGGATCTACTGTTCTTGTCAGTTTCCTAAGCAGAATTGAACTGGATATGGCCGTGTGTAGGAAGCACAGTTCTTTTGTTCTGAGCAAGCTCAATGTTCTGGCGCTATAGGAAACACAGTAGAGTAGAAGAGTGCTCTTTTCTCAAAAGCAGAGTGTGTTTCTTGTAAGGCGAGCTAGCATTTGTTTCCCAGTCCTAAATGGAGTTGAATCACACGCAGTTTCTGGACCTTCGAGCAAGAGTTGTTTTCTGGTAAGAAGAGTCACTATCTCGGGCCCATTGTCATACACATTGCAAATAGCACTGGCGTCTGTTCCCAGAATGTACAGTGTATTGGACTGAAGAGGATCTACTGTTCTTGTCAGTTTCCTAAGCAGAATTGAACTGGATATGGCCGTGTGTGTAGGAAGCACAGTTCTTTTGTTCTGAGCAAGCTCAATGTTCTGGCCCTATAGGAAACACAGTAGAGTAGAAGAGTGATCTTTTCACAAAAGCAGAGTGTGTTTCTTGTAAGTCGAGCTAGCGTTTGTTTCCCAGTCCTAAATGGAGTTGAATCACATGCAGTTTCTGTTCCTACGAGCAAGAGTTGTTTTCTGGTAAGAAGAGTCACTATTGCACTCCCATTGTTGTACACAGGGCAAATAGCACTGGCGTTTGTTCCCATCATGTACAGTGTATTGGACTGAAGAGGAGCCACTGATCTTGTCAGTTTCCTAAGCAGAGTTGAACTAGATATAGCCCGTGTGTATAGGAAGCACAGTTTTTTTGTTCTGAGCAAGCTCACTATTCTGGCCCTATAGGAAACACAGTAGAGTAGAAGAGTGCTCTTTTCTCAAAAGCAGAGTGTGTTTCTTGTAAGGCGAGCTAGTGTTTGTTTCCCAGTTCTAAAAGGAGTTGAGTGCCATGCAGTTTCTGGTCCTTCGAGCAAGAGATGTTTTCTGGTAAGAAGAGTCACTATTGTGCTCCCATTGTCATACACAGGGCAAATAGCACTGGCGTCTGTTCCCAGCATGTACAGTGTATTGGACTGAAGAGGAGCTACTGTTCTTGTCAGTTTCCTAAGCAGAATTTAACTAAATATGGCCGTGTGTGTAGGAAGCACAGTTCTTTTGTACTGAGCAAGCTCACTGTTCTGGCCCTATAGGAAACACATTAGAGTAGAAGAGTGCTCTTTTCTCAAAAGCAGAGTTTGTTTCTTGTACGGCGAGCTTGCATTTGTTTACCAGTCTGAAATGGAGTTGAATCCCATGCAGTTTCTGGTCCTATGAGCAAGAGTTTTTTTTCTTGTAAGAAGTGTCACTATTGCGCTCCTATTGCCATACACAGTGCAAATAGCACTCGTGTCTGTTCCCATTAAGTTCAGTGTATTGGACTGAAGAGGAGCTACTGTTCTTGTCAGTTTCCTAAGTAATGTTGAACTAGATATGGCCCGTGTGTGTAGGAAGCACAGTTCTTTTGTTCTGAGCAAGCTCACTGTTCGGACCCCATAGGAAACACTGTAGAGTAGAAGAGTGCTCTTTTCTCAAAAGCAGAGTGTGTTTCTTGTAAGGCGAGCTAGTGTTTGTTTCCTAGTCCTAAATGGAGTTGAATCACATGCAGTTTCTGGTCCTACGAGCAAGAGTTGTTTTCTAGTAAGAAGAGTCACTATTGCGGGCCCATTGTCATACACATTGCAAATAGCACTGGCGTCTGTTCCCAGAATGTACAGTGTATTGGACTGAAGAGGATCTACTGTTCTTGTCAGTTTCCTAAGCAGAATTGAACTGGATATGGCCATGTGTGTAGGAAGCACAGTTCTTTTGGTCTGAGCAAGCTCACTATTCTGGCCCTATTGGAAACACAGTAGAGTAGAAGAATGCTCTTTTCTCAAAAGCAGAGTGTGTTTCTTGTAAGGCGAGCTAGTGTTTATTTCCCAGTCCTAAATGGAGTTGAATCACATGCAGTTTCTGGTCCTATGAGCAAGAGTTGTTTTCTGGTAAGAAGAGTCACTATTGCGCTCCCATTGTTATACACAGGGCAAATAGCACTGGCGTCTTTTCCCAGCAATTACAGTGTATGGAACTGAAGAGGATCTACTGTTCTTGTCAGTTTCCTAAGCAGAATTGAACTAGATATGGCCCGTGTGTGTAGGAAGCACAGTTCTTTTGTTCTGAACAAGCACACTGTTTTGGCCCTATAGGAAACACAGTAGAGAAGAAGAGTGCTCTTTTCTCAAAAGCAGAGTGTGTTTCTTGTAAGGCGAGCTAGCGTTTTTTTCCCAGTCCTAAATGGAGTTGAATCACATGCAGTTTTTGGTCCTATGAGCAAGAGTTGTTTTGTGGTAAGGAAAGTCACTATTGTGCTCCCATTGCCATACACAGTGCAAATAGCACTCGCGTCTGTTCCCATTAAGTTCAGTGTATTGGACTGAAGAGGAGCTCCTGTTCTTGTCAGTTTCCTAAGTAGAGTTTAACTAGATATGGCCCGTGTTTGTAGGAAGTACAGTTCTTTTGTTCTGAGCAAGCTCACCGTTCGGACCCCATAGGAAACACTGTAGAGTAGAAGAGTGCTCTTTTCTCAAAAGCAGAGTGTGTTTCTTGTAAGGCGAGCTAGCATTTGTTTCCGAGTCCTAAATGGAGTGGAATCACACTCAGTTTCTGGACCTACGAGCAAGAGTTGTTTTCTGGTAAGAAGAGTCACTATCTCGGGCCCATTGTCATACACATTGCAAATAGCACTTGCGTCTGTTCCCAGAATGTACAGTGTATTGGACTGAAGAGGATCTACTGTTCTTGTCAGTTTCCTAAGCAGAATTGAACTGGATATGGCCGTGTGTGTAGGAAGCACAGTTCTTTTGTTCTGAGCAAGCTCACTGTTTGGACCCCAAAGGAAACACAGTAGAGTAGAAGAGTGCTCTTTTCACAAAAGCAGAGTGTGTTTCTTGTAAGTCGAGCTAGCGTTTGTTTCCCAGTCCTATATGGAGTTGAATCACATGCAGTTTCTGTTCCTATGAGCAAGAGTTGTTTTCTGGTAAGAAGAGTCACTATTGTACTCCCATTGTTGTACACAGGGCAAATAGCACTGGCATCTGTTCCCAGCATGTACAGTGTATTGGACTGAAGAGGACCTACTGATCTTGTCAGTTTCCTAAGCAGAGTTGAACTAGATATAGCCCGTGTGTGTAGGAAGCACAGTTCTTTTGTTCTGAGCAAGCTCACTATTCTGGCCCTATAGGAAACACAGTAGAGTAGAAGAGTGCTCTTTTCTCAAAAGCAGAGTGTGTTTCTTGTAAGGCTAGCTAGTGTTTATTTCCCAGTCCTAAATGGAGTTGAATCACATGCAGTTTCTGGTCCTACGAGCAAGAATTGTTTTCTGGAAAGAAGAGTCACTATTGTGCTCCCATTGTCATACACAGAGCAAATAGCACTGGCGTCTGTTCCCAGCATGTACAGTGTATTGGACTGAAGAGGATCTACTGTTCTTGTCATTTTCCTAAGCAGAGTTGAACTAGATATGGCCTGTGTGTGTAGGAAGCACAGTTCTTTTGTTCTGAGCAAGCTCACTGTTCTGGCCATATAGGAAACACAGTAGAGGAGAAGAGTGCTCTTTTCTCAAAAGCAGAGTTTGTTTCTTGTTCGGCGAGCTAGCATTTGTTTACCAGTCTGAAATGGAGTTGAATCCCATGCAGTTTCTGGTCCTATGAGCAAGAGTTTTTTTCTGGTAAGAAGAATCACTATTGCGCTCCCATTGCCATACACAGTGCAAATAGCACTCGCGTCTGATCCCATTAAGTTCAGTGTATTTGACTGAAGAGGAGCTACTGTTCTTGTCAGTTTCCTAAGTAATGTTGAACTAGATATGGCCCGTGTATGTAGGAAGCACAGTTCTTTTGTTCTGAGCAAGCTCACTGTTCGGACCCCATAGGAAACACTGTAGAGTAGAAGAGTGCTCTTTTCTCAAAAGCAGAGTGTGTTTCTTGTAAGGCGAGCTAGTGTTTGTTTCCCAGTCCTAAATGGAGTTGAATCCCATGCAGTTTCTGGTCCTACGAGCAAGAGTTGTTTTCTGGTAAGAAGAATCACTATTGCGCTCCCATTGCCACACAAGTGCAAATAGCACTGTCGTCTGTTCCCATCAAGTACAGTGTATTGGACTGGAGAGGAGCAACTGTTCTTGTCAGTTTCCTAAGCAGAGTTGAACTAGATATGGCCCGTGTGTGTAGGAAGCACAGTTCTTTTGTTCTGAGCAAGCTCACTGTTCGCACCCCATAGGAAACACAGTAGAGTAGAAGAGTGCTCTATCCTAAAAAGCAGAGTGTGTTTCTTGTAAGGCGAGCTAGCGTTTGCTTCCCAGTCCTAAATGGAGTTGAGTCACATGCAGTTTCTGGTCCTATGAGCAAGAGTTGTTTTCTGGTAAGAAGAGTCACTATTGCGCCTCCATTGTCATACACAAGGCAAATAGCACTGGCGTCTTTTCCCAGCAATTACAGTGTATGGAACTGAAGAGGATCTACTGTTCTTGTCAGTTTCCTAAGCAGAATTGAACTAGATATGGCCCGTGTGTGTAGGAAGCACAGTTCTTTTGTTCTGAGCAAGTTCACTGTTTTGGCCCTATAGGAAACACAGTAGAGTAGAAGAGTGCTCTTTTCTCAAAAGCAGAGTGTGTTTCTTGTAAGGCGAGTTAGCATTTGTTTCCCAGTCCTAAATGGAGTTGAATCACATGCAGTTTCTGATCCTACGAGCAAGAGTTGTTTTCTGGTAAGGAAAGTCACTTTTGCACTCCCATTGACATACACAGTGCAAATAGCAGTCGCGTCTGTTCCCAGCAAGTACAGTGTTTTGGACTTAAGAGGAGCTACTGTTCTTGTCAGTTTCCTAAGCAGAGTTGAACTAGATATGGCCCGTGTGTGTAGGAAGCATAGTTCTTTTGTTCTTAGCAAGCTCACTGTTCGGAACCCATAGGAAACACAGTAGAGTAGAAGAGTGCTCCTTTCTCAAAAGCAGTGTGTGTTTCTTGTAAGGCGAGCTAGTGTTTGTTTCCCAGTCCTAAATGGAGTTGAATCACATGCAGTTTCTGGTCCTATGAGCAAGAGTTGTTTTCTGGTAAGAAGAGTCACTATTGCGCTCCCTTTGTCATACACAGGGCAAATAACACTGGCGTCTGTTCCCAGCAAGTACAGTGTATTGGACTGAAGAGGAGCTACTGTTCTTGTCAGTTTCCTAAGCAGAATTGAGCTAGATATGGCCGTTTGTGTAGGAAGCACAGTTCTTTTGTACTGAGCAAGCTCACTGTTCGAACCCATAGGAAACACAGTAGAGTAGAAGAGTGCCCTTTTCTCAAAAGCAGAGTGTGTTTCTTGTAAGGCGAGCTAGCATTTGTTTCCCAGTCCTAAATGGAGTTGAATCACATGCAGTTTCTGGTCCTACGAGCAAGAGATGTTTTCTTGTAAGAAGAGTCACTATTGAGCTCCCATTTTCATACACAGGGCAAATAGCGCTGGCGTCTGTTCCCAGCAAGTACAGTGTATTGGACTAAAGATGAGCTACTGTTCTTGTCAGTTTCCTAAGCAGAGTTGAACTAGATATGGCCCCTGTGTGTAGGAAGCACATTTCTTTTGTTCTGAGCAAGCTCACTGTTTGGAACTCATAGGAAACACAGTAGAGTAGAAGAGTGCTCTTTTCTCAAAAGCAGAGTTTGTTTCTTGTAAGGCGAGCTAGTGTTTGTTTCCCAGTCTGAAATGGAGTTGAATCCCATGCAGTTTCTGGCCTACGAGCAAGAGTTGTTTTCTTGTAAGAAGAGTCACTATTGCGCTCCCATTGCCATATACAGTGCAAATAGCTCTTGCGTCTGTTTCCAGCAAGTACAGTGTATTGGACTGAAGAGGAGCTACTGTTCTTGTTAGTTTCCTAAGCAGAATTTAACTGGATATGGCCGTTTGTGTAGAAAACACAGTTCTTTTGTTCTGAGCAAGCTCACTGTTCTGGCCCTATAGGAAACACATTAGAGTAGAAGAGTGCTCTTTTCTCAAAAGCAGAGTTTGTTTCTTGTAGGGCGAGCTAGCGTTTGTTTCCCAGTCTGAAATGGATTTGAATCCCATGCAGTTTCTGGTCCTATGAGCAAGATTTTTTTTCTGGTAAGAAGAGTCACTATTGCGCTCCCATTGCCATATACAGTGCAAATAGCACTCCCGTCTGTTCCCAGCAAGTACAGTGTATTGGACTGAAGAGGAGCTACTGTTCTTGTCAGTTTCCTAAGCAGAATTGAACTAGATATGGCCCGTGTGTGTAGGAAGCACAGTTCTTTTGTTCTGAGCAAGCTCACTGTTTTGGCCCTATAGGAAACAAAGTAGAGTAGAAGAGTGGTCTTTTCTCAAAACCAGAGTGTGTTTCTTTTAAGGTGAGCTAGCGTTTGTTTCATAGTCCCAAATTGAGTTGAATCTCATGTAGTTTCTGGTCCTACGAGCAAGAGTTGTTTTCTGGTAAGAAGAGTCATATTGCGCTCCAATTTTCATACACAGGGCAAATAGCACTGGCGTCTGTTCCCAGCATGTACAGTGTATTGGACTGAAGAGGAGCTACTGTTCTTGTCAGTTTCTTAAGTAGAATTGAACTGGATATGGCCGTGTGTGTAGGAAGCACAGTTCTTTTGTACTGAGCAAGCTCACTGTTCGAACCCATAGGAAACACAGTAGAGTAGTAGAGTGCCCTTTTCTCAAAAGCAGAGTGTGTTTCTTGTAAGGCGACCAAGCTTTTGTTTCCCAGTCCTAAATGGAGTTGAATCACATGCAGTTTCTGGTCCTACGAGCAAGAGTTGTTTTCTGGTAAGAAGAGTCACTATTGCGCTCCCATTGCCATACACAGGGCAAATAGCACTGGCGTCAGTACCCAGCATGTACAGTGTATTTACTGAAGAGGATCTACTGTTCTTGTCAGTTTCCTAAGCAGAATTGAACTGGATATGGCCTTGTGTGTAGGAAGCACAGTTCTTTTGTTCTGAGCAAGCTCAGTGTTCTGGCCCTATAGGAAACACATTAGAGTAGAAGAGTGATCTTTTCACAAAAGCAGAGTGTGTTTCTTGTAAGGCGAGCTAGCATTTGTTTCCCAGTCCTAAATGGAGTTGAATCCCATGCAGTTTCTGGTCCTACAAGCAAGAGTTGTTTTCTGGTAGGGAAAGTCACTATTGTGCTCCCATTGACATACACAGTGCAAATAGCACTCGCGTCTGTTCCCAGCAAGTACAGTGTATTGGACTTAAGAGGAGCTACTGTTCTTGTCAGTTTTCTAAGCAGAGTTGAACTAGATATGGCCCCTGTGTGTAGGAAGCACAGTCCTTTTGTTCTGAGCAAGCTCACTGTTTTGGCCCTTTAGGAAACACAGTAGAATAGAAGAGTGCTCTTTTCTCAAACGCAGAGTGTGTTTCTTGTAAGCCGAGCTAGCGTTTGTTTCCCAGTCCTAAATGGAGTTGAATCACATGCAGTTTTTGGTCCTAAGAGCAAGAGTTGTTTTCTGGTAAGGAAAGTCACTAGTGCGCTCACCTTGCCACACGCAGTGCAAATAGGACTCGCGTCTGTTCCCATCAAGTACAGTGTATTGGACTGAAGAGGAGCTACTGTTCTTGTCAGTTTCCTAAGCAGATTTGAACTAGATATGGCCCGTGTGTGTAGGAAGCACAGTTCTTTTGTTCTGAGCAAGCTCACTGTTTTGGCCCTTTAGGAAACACAGTAGAATAGAAGAGTGCTCTTTTCTCAAAAGCAGAGTGTGTTTCTTGTAAGGCGAGCTAGCGTTTATTTCCCAGTCCTAAATGGAGTTGAATCACATGCAGTTTCTGGTCCTACGAGCAAGAGTTGTTTTCTGGAAAGAAGAGTCACTATTGTGCTCCCATTGTGATACACAGGGCAAATAGCACTGGCGTCTTTTCCCAGCAATTACAGTGTATGGAACTGAAGAGGATCTACTGTTCTTGTCAGTTTCCTAAGCAGAATTGAACCAGATATGGCCCGTGTGTGTAGGAAGCTCAGTTCTTTTGTTCTGAGCAATCTCACTGTTTTGGCCCTATTGGAAACACAGTAGAGTAGAAGAGTGCTCTTTTCTCAAAAGTAGTGTGTGTTTCTTGTAAGGCGAGCTAGTGTTTATTTCCCAGTCCTAAATGGACTTGAATCACATGCAGTTTTTGTTCCTGCGAGCAAGAGTTGTTTTCTGGTAAGGAAAGTCACTATTTTGCTCCCATTGCCACACACAGTGCAAATAGGACTGGCGTCTGTTCCCATCAAGTACAGTGTATTGGACTGAAGAGGAGCTACTGTTCTTGTCAGTTTCCTAAGCAGAGTTGAACTAGATATGGCCAGTGTGTGTAGGAAGCACAGTTCTTTTGTTCTGAGCAAGCTCACTGTTCAGACCCCATAGGAAACACAGTAGAGTAGAAGAGTGCTCTTTTCTCAAAAGCAGCGTGTGTTTCTTGTAAGGCTAGCTAGTGTTTGTTTCCCAGTCCTAAATGGAGTTGAATCCCATGCAGTTTCTGGTCCTACGAGCAAGAGTTGTTTTATGGTAAGAAGAGTCTCTATTGTGCTCCCATTGTCATACACAGAGCAAATAGCTCTGGCGTCTGTTCCCAGCATGTACAGTGAATTGGACTGAGGAGGATCTACTGTTCTTGTCAGTTTCCTAAGCAGAGTTGAACTAGATATGGCCCGTGTGTGTAAGAAGCACAGTTCTTTTGTTCTGAGCAAGCTCACTGTTCTGGCCCTATAGGAAACACAGTAGAGTAGAAGAGTGCTCTTTTCTCAAAAGCAGAGTGTGTTTCTTGTAAGGCGAGCTAGCGTTTGTTTCCCAGTTCTAAAAGGAGTTGAGTTTCATGCAGTTTCTGGTCCTTCGAGCAAGAGTTGTTTTCTGGTAAGAAGAGTCACTATTGTGCTCCCATTGCCATATACCGTGCAAATAGCACTCGCATCAGTTCCCATTAAGTACAGTGTAATGGACTGAAGAGGAGCTACTGTTCTTGTCAGTTTCCTAAGCAGAATTGAACTAGATATGGCCGTGTGTGTAGGAAGCACGGTTCTTTTGTTCTGAGCAAGCTCACTGTTTTGGCCCTGTAGGAAACACAGTAGAGTAGAAGAGTGCTCTTTTCTCAAAAGCAGAGTGTGTTTCTTGTAAGGCGAGCTAGCGTTTGTTTCCCAGTCCTAAATGGAGTTGAATCACATTCAATTTCTGTTCCCATGAGCAAGGGTTTTTTTTTGGTAAGAAGAGTCACTATTGAGCTCCAATGGTCATACACAGGGCAAATAGCACTGGCGTCTGTTCCCAGCAAGTGCAGTGTATTGGACTGAAGATGAGCTCCTGTTCTTGTCAGTTTCTTAAGCAGAGTTTAACTAGATATACCCCGTGTGTGTGGGAAGCACAGTTCTTTGTTCTGAGCAAGCTCACTGTTGGGACCCAAAAGGAAACACAGAAGAGTAGAAGAGTGCTCTTTTCTCAAAAGCCGATTGTGTTTCTTGTAAGGCAAGCTAGCGTTTGTTTCACAGTCCTAAATGGAGTTGAATCACATGCAGTTGCTGGTCCTACGAGCAAGAGTTGTTTTCTGGTAAGAAGAGTAACTATTGTGCTCTCATTGTCATACACATTAGAAATAGCACTGGCGTCTGTTCCCAGCATGTACAGTGTATTTGACTGAAGAGGATCTACTGTTCTTGTCAGTTTCCTAAGCAGAATTGAACTGGATATGGCCATGTGTGTAGGAAGCACAGTTCTTTTGTTCTGAGCAAGCTCACTGTTCTGGCCCTATAGGAAACACAGTAGAGTAGAAGAGTGATCTTTTCACAAAAGCAGAGTGTGTTTCTTGTAAGGCGAGCTAGTGTTTGTTTCCCAGTTTTAAATGGAGTTGAATCACAAGCAGTTTCTGGTGCTACGAGCAAGAGTTGTTTTCTGGTAAGAAGAGTCACTATTGCGCTCCCATTGTCGTACACAGTGCAAATAGCACTGGCATCTGTTCCCAGCAGTACAGTGTATTGGACTGAAGAGGCGCTACTGTTCTTGTCAGTTTCCTAAGCAGTATTGAACTAGATATAGCCCGTGTGTGTAGGAAGCACAGTTCTTTTGTTCTGAGCAAGCTCACTATTCTGGCCCTATTGGAAACACAGTAGAGTAGAAGAATGCTCTTTTCTCAAAAGCAGAGTGTGATTCTTGTAAGGCGAGCTAGTGTTTATTTCCCAGTTCTAAATGGAGTTGAATCACATGCAGTTTCTGGTCCTATGAGCAAGAGTTGTTTTCTGGTAAGAAGAGTCACTATTGCGCTCCCATTGTTATACACAGGGCAAATAGCACTGGCGTCTTTTCCCAGCAATTACAGTGTATGGAACTGAAGAGGATCTACTGTTCTTGTCAGTTTCCTAAGCAGAATTGAACTAGATATGGCCCGTGTGTGTAGGAAGCACTGTTCTTTTGTTCTGAACAAGCTCACTGTTTTGGCCCTATAGGAAACACAGTAGAGAAGATGAGCGCTCTTTTCTCAAAAGCAGAGTGTGTTTCTTGTAAGGCGAGCTAGCGTTTTTTTCCCAGTCCTAAATGGAGTTGAATCACATGCAGTTTTTGGTCCTATGAGCAAGAGTTGTTTTGTGGTAAGGAAAGTCACTATTGTGCTCCCATTGCCATACACAGTGCAAATAGCACTCGCGTCTGTTCCCATTAAGTTCAGTGTATTGGACTGAAGAGGAGCTCCTGTTCTTGTCAGTTTCCTAAGTAGAGTTTAACTAGATATGGCCCGTGTGTGTAGGAAGTACAGTTCTTTTGTTCTGAGCAAGCTCACCGTTCGGACCCCATAGGAAACACTGTAGAGTAGAAGAGTGCTCTTTTCTCAAAAGCAGAGTGTGTTTCTTGTAAGGCGAGCTAGCATTTGTTTCCGAGTCCTAAATGGAGTGGAATCACACGCAGTTTCTGGTCCTAGGAGCAAGATTTGTTTTCTGGTAAGAAGAGTCACTATTGCGCTCCCATTGTCATACACAGGGCAAATAGCACTGGAGTCTGTTCCTAGCATGTACAGTGTATTGGACTGAAGAGGATCTACTATTCTTGTCAGTTTCCTAAGCAGAATTTAACTAGATATGACCGTGTGTGTAGGAAGCACAGTTCTTTTGTTCTGAGCAAGCTCACTGTTCTGGCACTATAGGAAACACAGTAGAGTAGAAGAGTGATCTTTTCTCAAAAGCAAAGTGTGTTTTTTGTAAGGCGAGCTAGTGTTTGTTTCCCAGTCCTAAATGGAGTTGAATCACATGCAGTTTTTAGTCCTACAAGCAAGAGTTGTTTTCTGCAAGGAAGGTCACTATTGTGCTCCCATTGCCATATACAGTGCAAATAGCACTCGCATCAGTTCCCATTAAGTACAGTGTATTGGACTGAAGAGGAGCTACTGTTCTTGTCATTTTCCTAAACAGAATTGAACTAGATATGGCCCGTGTGTGTAGGAAGCACAGTTCTTTTGTTCTGAGCAAGCTCACTATTCTGGACCTATAGGAAACACAGTAGAGTAGAAGAGTGCTCTTTTCTCAAAAGCAGAGTGTGTTTCTTGTAAGGCGAGCTAGTGTTTGTTTCCCAGTCCTAAATGGAGTTGAATCACATGCAGTTTCTGGTCCTATGAGCAAGAGTTGTTTTCTGGTAAGAAGAGTCACTATTGCGCTCCCGTTGTCATACACAGGCAAATAGCGCTGGCGTCTGTTCCCAGCAAGTACAGTGTATGGGACGGAAGAGGATCTACTGCTCTTGTCAGTTTCCTAAGCAGAATTGAACTAGATATGGCCATGTGTGTAGGAAGCACGGTTCTTTTGTTCTGAGCAAGCTCACTGTTTTGGCCCTGTAGGAAACACAGTAGAGTAGAAGAGTGCTCTTTTCTCAAAAGCAGAGTGTGTTTCTTGTAAGGCGAGCTAGCGTTTGTTTCCCAGTCCTAAATAGAGTTGAATCACATGCAGTTTTTGTTCCTACGAGCAAGAGTTGTTTTCTGGTAAGGAAAGTCATTATTGCGCTCCCATTGGCAAACACAGTGCAAATAGCACTGGCGTCTGTTCCCATCAAGTACAGTGTATTGGCCTAAAGAGGAGCTACTGTTCTTGTCAGTTTCCTAAGCAGAGTTGAACTAGATATGGCCCGTGTGTAGGAAGAACAGTTCTTTTGTTCTGAGCAAGCTCACTGTTCGGACCCCATAGGAAACACAGTAGAGTAGAAGAGTGCTGTTTTCTCAAAAGCAGTGTGTGTTTCTTGTAAGGCGAGCTAGTGTTTGTTTCCCAGTCCTAAATGGAGTTGAATCACATGCAGTTTCTGGTCCTACGAGCAAGAGTTGTTTTCTGGTAAGAAGAGTCACTATTGCACTCCTTTTGTCATACACATTAGAAATAGCACTGGCATCTGTTCCCAGCTTGTACAGTGTATTGGACTGAAGAGGATCTACTGTTCTTGTCAGTTTCCTAAGCAGAATTGAACTAGATATGGCCATGTGTGTAGGAAGCACAGTTTTTTTGTTCTGAGCGAGCTCACTGTTTTGGCCCTATTGGAAACACAGTAGAGTAGAATAGTGATCTTTTCTCAAAAGCAGAGTGTGTTTCTTATAAGGCCAGCTAGTGTTTGTTTCCCAGTCCTAAATGGAGTTGAATCACATGCAGTTTTTGGTCCTATGAGCAAGAGTTGTTTTGTGGTAAGGAAAATCACTATTGTGCTCCCATTGCCATACACAGTGCAAATAGCACTCGCGTCTGTTCCCATTAAGTTCAGTGTATTGGACTGAAGAGGAGCTCCTGTTCTTGTCAGTTTCCTAAGTAGAGTTTAACTAGATATGGCCCGTGTGTGTAGGAAGTACAGTTCTTTTGTTCTGAGCAAGCTCACTGTTCGGACCCCATAGGAAACACTGTAGAGTAGAAGAGTGCTCTTTTCTCAAAAGCAGAGTGTGTTTCTTGTAAGGCGAGCTAGCATTTGTTTCCCAGTCCTAAATGGAGTTGAATCACACGCAGTTTCTGGACCTACGAGCAAGAGTTGTTTTCTGGTAAGAAGAGTCACTATCTCGGGCCCATTGTCATACACATTGCAAATAGCACTGGCGTCTGTTCCCAGAATGTACAGTGTATTGGACTGAAGAGGATCTACTGTTCTTGTCAGTTTCCTAAGCAGAATTGAACTGGATATGGCCGTGTGTGTAGGAAGCACAGTTCTTTTGTTCTGAGCAAGCTCAATGTTCTGGCCCTATAGGAAACACAGTAGAGTAGAAGATTGCTCTTTTCTCAAAAACAGAGTGTGTTTCTTGTAAGGCGAGCTAGTGTTTGTTTCCCAGTTCTAAAAGGAGTTGAGTGCCATGAAGTTTCTGGTCCTTCGAGCAAGAGTTGTTTTCTGGTAAGAAGAGTCACTATTGCGCTCCCATTGTCATACACAGGGCAAATAACACTCGCGTCTGTTCCCAGCAAGTACAGTGTATTGGACTGAAGAGGAGCTACTGTTCTTGTCAGTTTCCTAAGCTGAGTTGAACTAGATATGGTCCGTGTTTGTAGGAAGCAGTGTTCTTTTTTTCGGAGCAAGCTCACTGTTCGGACCCCATAGAAACACAGTAGAGTAGAAGAGAGCTTTTTCTCAAAAGCAGAGTGTGTTTCTTGTAAGGCGAGCTAGCGTTTGTTTCCCAGTCCTAAATGGAGTTGAATCACATGCAGTTTCTGGTCCTACGAGCAAGAGTTGTTTTCTGGTAAGAAGTGTCACTATTGCGCTCCCATTGTCATACATGGGGCAAATAGCGCTGGCATCTGTTCCCAGCAAGTACAGTGTATGGGACGGAAGAGGATCTACTGTTCTTGTCAGTTTCCTAAGCAGAATTGAACTAGATATGGCCGTGTGTGTAGGAAGCACGGTTCTTTTGTTCTGAGCAAGCTCACTGTTTTGGCCTTGTAGGAAACACAGTAGAGTAGATGAGTGCTCTTTTCTCAAAAGCAGAGTGTGTTTCTTGTAAGGCAAGCTAGCGTTTGTTTCCCAGTCCTAAATGGAGTTGAATCACATGCAGTTTTTGTTCCTACGAGCAAGAGTTGTTTTCTGGTAAGGAAAGTCACTATTTCGCTCCCATTGACACACACAGTGCAAATAGCACTGCCATCTGTTCCCATCAAGCACAGTGTATTGGACTGAAGAGGAGCTACTGTTCTTGTCAGTTTCCTAAGCAGAGTTGTACTAGATATGGCCCGTGTATGTAGGAAGCACAGTTCTTTTGTTCTGAGCAAGCTCACTGTTCAGACCCCATAGGAAACACAGTAGAGTAGAAGAGTGCTCTTTTCTCAAAAGCAGATTGTGTTTCTTGTAAGGCGAGCTAGCGTTTGTTTCCCAGTTCTAAAAGGAGTTGAGAGCCATGCAGTTTCTGGTCCTTCGAGCAAGAGTTGTTTTCTGGTAAGAAGAGTCACTATTGTGCTCCCATTGTCATACACAGGGCAAATAGCACTCGCATCTGTTACCAGCATGTACAGTGTATTGGACTGAAGAGGATCTACTGTTCTTGTCAGTTTACTAAGCAGAGTTGAACTAGATATAGACGGTGTGTGTAGGAAGCACAGTTCTTTTGTTCTGAGCGAGCTCACTGTTCAGGCCCTATAGGAAACACAGTAGAGTAGAAGAGTGATCTTTTCTCAAAAGCAGAGTGTGTTTCTTGTAAGGCAAGCTAGTGTTTGTTTCCCAGTCCTAAATGGAGTTGAATCACATGCAGTTTTTGTTCCTATGAGCAAGAGTTGTTTTCTGGTAAGGAAAGTCACTATTGTGCTCCCATTGCCATACACAGTGCAAATAGCACTCGCATCTGTTCCCATTAAGTTCAGTGTATTGGACTGAAGAGGAGCTACTGTTCTTGTCAGTTTCCTATGTACAGTTGAACTAGATATGGCCCGTGTGTGTAGGAAGCACAGTTCTTTTGTTCTGAGCAAGCTCACTGTTCGCACCCCATAGGAAACACAGTAGAGTAGAAGAGTGCTCTTTTCTCAAAAGCAGAGTGTGTTTCTTGTAAGGCCAGCTAGCGTTTGTTTCACAGTCCTAAATGGAGTTGATTCACATGCAGTTTCTGGTCCTATGTGCAAGAGTTGTTTTCTGGTAAGAAGAGTCACTATTGCGCTCCCATTGTCGTACACAGTGCAAATAGCACTGGCGTCTGTTCCCAGAATGTACAGTGTATTGGACTGAAGAGGATCTACTGTTCTTGTCAGTTTCCTAAGCAGAGTTGAACTAGATATAGCCCGTGTGTGTAGGAAGCACAGTTTTTTTGTTCTGAGCAAGCTCACTATTCTGGCACTATAGGAAACACAGTAGAGTAGAAGAGTGCTCTTTTCTCAAAAGCAGAGTGTGTTTCTTGTAAGGCGAGCTAGCGTTTATTTCCCAGTCCTAAATGGAGTTGAATCACATGCAGTTTCTGGTCCTACGAGCAAGAGTTGTTTTCTGGAAAGAAGAGTCACTATTGTGCTCCCATTGTGATACACAGGGCAAATAGCACTGGCGTCTTTTCCCAGCAATTACAGTGTATGGAACTGAAGAGGATCTACTGTTCTTGTCAGTTTCCTAAGCAGAATTGAACCAGATATGGCCCGTGTGTGTAGGAAGCACAGTTCTTTTGTTCTGAGCAATCTCACTGTTTTGGCCCTATTGGAAACACAGTAGAGTAGAAGAGTGCTCTTTTCTCAAAAGTAGTGTGTGTTTCTTGTAAGGCGAGCTAGTGTTTATTTCCCAGTCCTAAATGGAGTTGAATCACATGCAGTTTTTGTTCCTGCGAGCAAGAGTTGTTTTCTGGTAAGGAAAGTCACTATTTTGCTCCCATTGCCACACACAGTGCAAATAGGACTGGCGTCTGTTCCCATCAAGTACAGTGTATTGGACTGAAGAGGAGCTACTGTTCTTGTCAGTTTCCTAAGCAGAGTTGAACTAGATATGGCCAGTGTGTGTAGGAAGCACAGTTCTTTTGTTCTGAGCAAGCTCACTGTTCAGACCCCATAGGAAACACAGTAGAGTAGAAGAGTGCTCTTTTCTCAAAAGCAGCGTGTGTTTCTTGTAAGGCTAGCTAGTGTTTGTTTCCCAGTCCTAAATGGAGTTGAATCCCATGCAGTTTCTGGTCCTACGAGCAAGAGTTGTTTTATGGTAAGAAGAGTCTCTATTGTGCTCCCATTGTCATACACAGAGCAAATAGCTCTGGCGTCTGTTCCCAGCATGTACAGTGAATTGGACTGAGGAGGATCTACTGTTCTTGTCAGTTTCCTAAGCAGAGTTGAACTAGATATGGCCCGTGTGTGTAAGAAGCACAGTTCTTTTGTTCTGAGCAAGCTCACTGTTCTGGCCCTATAGGAAACACAGTAGAGTAGAAGAGTGCTCTTTTCTCAAAAGCAGAGTGTGTTTCTTGTAAGGCGAGCTAGCGTTTGTTTCCCAGTTCTAAAAGGAGTTGAGTTTCATGCAGTTTCTGGTCCTTCGAGCAAGAGTTGTTTTCTGGTAAGAAGAGTCACTATTGTGCTCCCATTGCCATATACCGTGCAAATAGCACTCGCATCAGTTCCCATTAAGTACAGTGTAATGGACTGAAGAGGAGCTACTGTTCTTGTCAGTTTCCTAAGCAGAATTGAACTAGATATGGCCGTGTGTGTAGGAAGCACGGTTCTTTTGTTCTGAGCAAGCTCACTGTTTTGGCCCTGTAGGAAACACAGTAGAGTAGAAGAGTGCTCTTTTCTCAAAAGCAGAGTGTGTTTCTTGTAAGGCGAGCTAGCGTTTGTTTCCCAGTCCTAAATGGAGTTGAATCACATTCAATTTCTGTTCCCATGAGCAAGGGTTTTTTTTTGGTAAGAAGAGTCACTATTGAGCTCCAATGGTCATACACAGGGCAAATAGCACTGGCGTCTGTTCCCAGCAAGTGCAGTGTATTGGACTGAAGATGAGCTCCTGTTCTTGTCAGTTTCTTAAGCAGAGTTTAACTAGATATACCCCGTGTGTGTGGGAAGCACAGTTCTTTGTTCTGAGCAAGCTCACTGTTGGGACCCAAAAGGAAACACAGAAGAGTAGAAGAGTGCTCTTTTCTCAAAAGCCGATTGTGTTTCTTGTAAGGCAAGCTAGCGTTTGTTTCACAGTCCTAAATGGAGTTGAATCACATGCAGTTGCTGGTCCTACGAGCAAGAGTTGTTTTCTGGTAAGAAGAGTAACTATTGTGCTCTCATTGTCATACACATTAGAAATAGCACTGGCGTCTGTTCCCAGCATGTACAGTGTATTTGACTGAAGAGGATCTACTGTTCTTGTCAGTTTCCTAAGCAGAATTGAACTGGATATGGCCATGTGTGTAGGAAGCACAGTTCTTTTGTTCTGAGCAAGCTCACTGTTCTGGCCCTATAGGAAACACAGTAGAGTAGAAGAGTGATCTTTTCACAAAAGCAGAGTGTGTTTCTTGTAAGGCGAGCTAGTGTTTGTTTCCCAGTTTTAAATGGAGTTGAATCACAAGCAGTTTCTGGTGCTACGAGCAAGAGTTGTTTTCTGGTAAGAAGAGTCACTATTGCGCTCCCATTGTCGTACACAGTGCAAATAGCACTGGCATCTGTTCCCAGCAGTACAGTGTATTGGACTGAAGAGGCGCTACTGTTCTTGTCAGTTTCCTAAGCAGAGTTGAACTAGATATAGCCCGTGTGTGTAGGAAGCACAGTTCTTTTGTTCTGAGCAAGCTCACTATTCTGGCCCTATTGGAAACACAGTAGAGTAGAAGAATGCTCTTTTCTCAAAAGCAGAGTGTGATTCTTGTAAGGCGAGCTAGTGTTTATTTCCCAGTTCTAAATGGAGTTGAATCACATGCAGTTTCTGGTCCTATGAGCAAGAGTTGTTTTCTGGTAAGAAGAGTCACTATTGCGCTCCCATTGTTATACACAGGGCAAATAGCACTGGCGTCTTTTCCCAGCAATTACAGTGTATGGAACTGAAGAGGATCTACTGTTCTTGTCAGTTTCCTAAGCAGAATTGAACTAGATATGGCCCGTGTGTGTAGGAAGCACTGTTCTTTTGTTCTGAACAAGCTCACTGTTTTGGCCCTATAGGAAACACAGTAGAGAAGATGAGCGCTCTTTTCTCAAAAGCAGAGTGTGTTTCTTGTAAGGCGAGCTAGCGTTTTTTTCCCAGTCCTAAATGGAGTTGAATCACATGCAGTTTTTGGTCCTATGAGCAAGAGTTGTTTTGTGGTAAGGAAAGTCACTATTGTGCTCCCATTGCCATACACAGTGCAAATAGCACTCGCGTCTGTTCCCATTAAGTTCAGTGTATTGGACTGAAGAGGAGCTCCTGTTCTTGTCAGTTTCCTAAGTAGAGTTTAACTAGATATGGCCCGTGTGTGTAGGAAGTACAGTTCTTTTGTTCTGAGCAAGCTCACCGTTCGGACCCCATAGGAAACACTGTAGAGTAGAAGAGTGCTCTTTTCTCAAAAGCAGAGTGTGTTTCTTGTAAGGCGAGCTAGCATTTGTTTCCGAGTCCTAAATGGAGTGGAATCACACGCAGTTTCTGGTCCTAGGAGCAAGATTTGTTTTCTGGTAAGAAGAGTCACTATTGCGCTCCCATTGTCATACACAGGGCAAATAGCACTGGAGTCTGTTCCTAGCATGTACAGTGTATTGGACTGAAGAGGATCTACTATTCTTGTCAGTTTCCTAAGCAGAATTTAACTAGATATGACCGTGTGTGTAGGAAGCACAGTTCTTTTGTTCTGAGCAAGCTCACTGTTCTGGCACTATAGGAAACACAGTAGAGTAGAAGAGTGATCTTTTCTCAAAAGCAAAGTGTGTTTTTTGTAAGGCGAGCTAGTGTTTGTTTCCCAGTCCTAAATGGAGTTGAATCACATGCAGTTTTTAGTCCTACAAGCAAGAGTTGTTTTCTGCAAGGAAGGTCACTATTGTGCTCCCATTGCCATATACAGTGCAAATAGCACTCGCATCAGTTCCCATTAAGTACAGTGTATTGGACTGAAGAGGAGCTACTGTTCTTGTCATTTTCCTAAACAGAATTGAACTAGATATGGCCCGTGTGTGTAGGAAGCACAGTTCTTTTGTTCTGAGCAAGCTCACTATTCTGGACCTATAGGAAACACAGTAGAGTAGAAGAGTGCTCTTTTCTCAAAAGCAGAGTGTGTTTCTTGTAAGGCGAGCTAGTGTTTGTTTCCCAGTCCTAAATGGAGTTGAATCACATGCAGTTTCTGGTCCTATGAGCAAGAGTTGTTTTCTGGTAAGAAGAGTCACTATTGCACTCCTTTTGTCATACACATTAGAAATAGCACTGGCATCTGTTCCCAGCTTGTACAGTGTATTGGACTGAAGAGGATCTACTGTTCTTGTCAGTTTCCTAAGCAGAATTGAACTAGATATGGCCATGTGTGTAGGAAGCACAGTTTTTTTGTTCTGAGCGAGCTCACTGTTTTGGCCCTATTGGAAACACAGTAGAGTAGAATAGTGATCTTTTCTCAAAAGCAGAGTGTGTTTCTTATAAGGCCAGCTAGTGTTTGTTTCCCAGTCCTAAATGGAGTTGAATCACATGCAGTTTTTGGTCCTATGAGCAAGAGTTGTTTTGTGGTAAGGAAAATCACTATTGTGCTCCCATTGCCATACACAGTGCAAATAGCACTCGCGTCTGTTCCCATTAAGTTCAGTGTATTGGACTGAAGAGGAGCTCCTGTTCTTGTCAGTTTCCTAAGTAGAGTTTAACTAGATATGGCCCGTGTGTGTAGGAAGTACAGTTCTTTTGTTCTGAGCAAGCTCACTGTTCGGACCCCATAGGAAACACTGTAGAGTAGAAGAGTGCTCTTTTCTCAAAAGCAGAGTGTGTTTCTTGTAAGGCGAGCTAGCATTTGTTTCCCAGTCCTAAATGGAGTTGAATCACACGCAGTTTCTGGACCTACGAGCAAGAGTTGTTTTCTGGTAAGAAGAGTCACTATCTCGGGCCCATTGTCATACACATTGCAAATAGCACTGGCGTCTGTTCCCAGAATGTACAGTGTATTGGACTGAAGAGGATCTACTGTTCTTGTCAGTTTCCTAAGCAGAATTGAACTGGATATGGCCGTGTGTGTAGGAAGCACAGTTCTTTTGTTCTGAGCAAGCTCAATGTTCTGGCCCTATAGGAAACACAGTAGAGTAGAAGATTGCTCTTTTCTCAAAAACAGAGTGTGTTTCTTGTAAGGCGAGCTAGTGTTTGTTTCCCAGTTCTAAAAGGAGTTGAGTGCCATGAAGTTTCTGGTCCTTCGAGCAAGAGTTGTTTTCTGGTAAGAAGAGTCACTATTGCGCTCCCATTGTCATACACAGGGCAAATAACACTCGCGTCTGTTCCCAGCAAGTACAGTGTATTGGACTGAAGAGGAGCTACTGTTCTTGTCAGTTTCCTAAGCTGAGTTGAACTAGATATGGTCCGTGTTTGTAGGAAGCAGTGTTCTTTTTTTCGGAGCAAGCTCACTGTTCGGACCCCATAGAAACACAGTAGAGTAGAAGAGAGCTTTTTCTCAAAAGCAGAGTGTGTTTCTTGTAAGGCGAGCTAGCGTTTGTTTCCCAGTCCTAAATGGAGTTGAATCACATGCAGTTTCTGGTCCTACGAGCAAGAGTTGTTTTCTGGTAAGAAGTGTCACTATTGCGCTCCCATTGTCATACATGGGGCAAATAGCGCTGGCATCTGTTCCCAGCAAGTACAGTGTATGGGACGGAAGAGGATCTACTGTTCTTGTCAGTTTCCTAAGCAGAATTGAACTAGATATGGCCGTGTGTGTAGGAAGCACGGTTCTTTTGTTCTGAGCAAGCTCACTGTTTTGGCCTTGTAGGAAACACAGTAGAGTAGATGAGTGCTCTTTTCTCAAAAGCAGAGTGTGTTTCTTGTAAGGCAAGCTAGCGTTTGTTTCCCAGTCCTAAATGGAGTTGAATCACATGCAGTTTTTGTTCCTACGAGCAAGAGTTGTTTTCTGGTAAGGAAAGTCACTATTTCGCTCCCATTGACACACACAGTGCAAATAGCACTGCCATCTGTTCCCATCAAGCACAGTGTATTGGACTGAAGAGGAGCTACTGTTCTTGTCAGTTTCCTAAGCAGAGTTGTACTAGATATGGCCCGTGTATGTAGGAAGCACAGTTCTTTTGTTCTGAGCAAGCTCACTGTTCAGACCCCATAGGAAACACAGTAGAGTAGAAGAGTGCTCTTTTCTCAAAAGCAGATTGTGTTTCTTGTAAGGCGAGCTAGCGTTTGTTTCCCAGTTCTAAAAGGAGTTGAGAGCCATGCAGTTTCTGGTCCTTCGAGCAAGAGTTGTTTTCTGGTAAGAAGAGTCACTATTGTGCTCCCATTGTCATACACAGGGCAAATAGCACTCGCATCTGTTACCAGCATGTACAGTGTATTGGACTGAAGAGGATCTACTGTTCTTGTCAGTTTACTAAGCAGAGTTGAACTAGATATAGACGGTGTGTGTAGGAAGCACAGTTCTTTTGTTCTGAGCGAGCTCACTGTTCAGGCCCTATAGGAAACACAGTAGAGTAGAAGAGTGATCTTTTCTCAAAAGCAGAGTGTGTTTCTTGTAAGGCAAGCTAGTGTTTGTTTCCCAGTCCTAAATGGAGTTGAATCACATGCAGTTTTTGTTCCTATGAGCAAGAGTTGTTTTCTGGTAAGGAAAGTCACTATTGTGCTCCCATTGCCATACACAGTGCAAATAGCACTCGCATCTGTTCCCATTAAGTTCAGTGTATTGGACTGAAGAGGAGCTACTGTTCTTGTCAGTTTCCTATGTACAGTTGAACTAGATATGGCCCGTGTGTGTAGGAAGCACAGTTCTTTTGTTCTGAGCAAGCTCACTGTTCGCACCCCATAGGAAACACAGTAGAGTAGAAGAGTGCTCTTTTCTCAAAAGCAGAGTGTGTTTCTTGTAAGGCCAGCTAGCGTTTGTTTCACAGTCCTAAATGGAGTTGATTCACATGCAGTTTCTGGTCCTATGTGCAAGAGTTGTTTTCTGGTAAGAAGAGTCACTATTGCGCTCCCATTGTCGTACACAGTGCAAATAGCACTGGCGTCTGTTCCCAGAATGTACAGTGTATTGGACTGAAGAGGATCTACTGTTCTTGTCAGTTTCCTAAGCAGAGTTGAACTAGATATAGCCCGTGTGTGTAGGAAGCACAGTTTTTTTGTTCTGAGCAAGCTCACTATTCTGGCACTATAGGAAACACAGTAGAGTAGAAGAGTGCTCTTTTCTCAAAAGCAGAGTGTGTTTCTTGTAAGGCGAGCTAGCGTTTATTTCCCAGTCCTAAATGGAGTTGAATCACATGCAGTTTCTGGTCCTACGAGCAAGAGTTGTTTTCTGGAAAGAAGAGTCACTATTGTGCTCCCATTGTGATACACAGGGCAAATAGCACTGGCGTCTTTTCCCAGCAATTACAGTGTATGGAACTGAAGAGGATCTACTGTTCTTGTCAGTTTCCTAAGCAGAATTGAACCAGATATGGCCCGTGTGTGTAGGAAGCACAGTTCTTTTGTTCTGAGCAATCTCACTGTTTTGGCCCTATTGGAAACACAGTAGAGTAGAAGAGTGCTCTTTTCTCAAAAGTAGTGTGTGTTTCTTGTAAGGCGAGCTAGTGTTTATTTCCCAGTCCTAAATGGAGTTGAATCACATGCAGTTTTTGTTCCTGCGAGCAAGAGTTGTTTTCTGGTAAGGAAAGTCACTATTTTGCTCCCATTGCCACACACAGTGCAAATAGCACTGGCGTCTGTTCCCATCAAGTACAGTGTATTGGACTGAAGAGGAGCTACTGTTCTTGTCAGTTTCCTAAGCAGAGTTGAACTAGATATGGCCCCTGTGTGTAGGAAGCACAGTTCTTTTGTTCTGAGCAAGCTCACTCTTCAGACCCCTTAGAAAACACAGTACAGTAGAAGAGTGCTCTTTTCTCAAAAGCAGAGTGTGTTTCTTGTAAGGCGAGCTAGCGTTTGTTTCCCAGTTCTAAAAGGAGTTGAGTGCCATGCAGTTTCTGGTCCTTCGAGCAAGAGTTGTTTTCTGGTAAGAAGAGTCACTAATGTGCTCCCATTGCCATATACAGTGCAAATAGCACTCGCGTCTGTTTCCAGCAAGTACAGTGTATTGGACTGAAGAAGAGCTACTGTTCTTGTCAGTTTCCTAAGCAGAGTTGAACTAGATATGGCCCGTGTTTGTAGGAAGCACAGTTCTTTTGTTCTGAGCAAGTTCACTGTTGGGACCCCATAGAAACACAGTAGAGTAGATGAGTGCTCTTTTCTCCAATGCAGAGTATGTTTCTTGTAAGGCGAGCTAGCGTTTGTTTCCCAGTCCTAAATGGAGTTGAAACACACATGCAGTTTCTGGTCCTACGAGCAAGAGTTGTTTTCTGGTAAGAAGAGTCACTATTGTGCTCCCATTGCCATATACAGTGCAAATAGCACTCGCATCTGTTACCAGCATGTACAGTGTATTGGACTGAAGAGGAACTACTGTTCTTGTCAGTTTACTAAGCAGAGTTGAACTAGATATAGTCGGTGTGTGTAGGAAGCACAGTTCTTTTGTTCTGAGCAAGCTCACTATTCTGGACCTATAGAAAACATAGTAGAGTAGAAGAGTGCTCTTTTCTCAAAAGCAGAGTGTGTTTCTTGTAAGGCGAGCTAGCGTTTGTTTCCCAGTCCTAAATGGAGTTGAATCACATGCAGTTTCTGGTCCTATGAGCAAGAGTTGTTTTCTGGTAAGAAGAGTCACTATTGTGCTCCTATTGTCATACACAGGCAAATAGCGCTGGCGTCTGTTCCCAGCAAGTACAGTGTATGGGACGGAAGAGGATCTACTGTTCTTGTCAGTTTCCTAAGCAGAATTGAACTAGATATGGCCATGTGTGTAGGAAGCACGGTTCTTTTGTTCTGAGCAAGCTCACTGTTCGGACCCCATAGGAAACACAGTAGAGTAGAAGAGTGCTCTTTTCTCAAAAGCAGTGTGTGTTTCTTGTAAGGCGAGCTAGTGTTTGTTTCCCAGTCCTAAATGGAGTTGAATCACATGCAGTTTCTGGTCCTATGAGCAAGAGTTGTTTTCTGGTAAGAAGAGTCACTATTGCGCTCCTTTTGTCATACACATTAGAAATAGCACTGGCATCTGTTCCCAGCTTGTACAGTGTATTGGACTGAAGAGGATCTACTGTTCTTGTCAGTTTCCTAAGCAGAATAGAACTAGATATGGCCATGTGTGTAGGAAGCACAGTTTTTTTGTTCTGAGCGAGCTCACTGTTCTGGCCCTATTGGAAACACAGTAGAGTAGAATAGTGATCTTTTCTCAAAAGCAGAGTGTGTTTCTTATAAGGCGAGCTAGTGTTTGTTTCCCAGTCCTAAATGGAGTTGAATCACATGCAGTTTTTGGTCCTATGAGCAAGAGTTGTTTTGTGGTAAGGAAAATCAGTATTGTGCTCCCATTGCCATACACAGTGCAAATAGCACTCGCGTCTGTTCCCATTAAGTTCAGTGTATTGGACTGAAGAGGAGCTCCTGTTCTTGTCAGTTTCCTAAGTAGAGTTTAACTAGATATGGCCCGTGTGTGTAGGAAGTACAGTTCTTTTGTTCTGAGCAAGCTCACCGTTCGGACCCCATAGGAAACACTGTAGAGTAGAAGAGTGCTCTTTTCTCAAAAGCAGAGTGTGTTTCTTGTAAGGCGAGCTAGCATTTGTTTCCCAGTCCTAATTGGAGTTGAATCACATGGAGTTTCTGATCCTACGAGCAAGAGTTGTTTTCTGGTAAGGAAAGACACTATTGCACTCCCATTGTCATACACAGGGCAAATAACACTCGCGTCTGTTCCCAGCAAGTACAGTGTATTGGACTGAAGAGGAGCTACTGTTCTTGTCAGTTTCCTAAGCTGAGTTGAACTAGATATGGTCCGTGTTTGTAGGAAGCAGTGTTCTTTTTTTCGGAGCAAGCTCACTGTTCGGACCCCATAGAAACACAGTAGAGTAGAAGAGAGCTTTTTCTCAAAAGCAGAGTGTGTTTCTTGTAAGGCGAGCTAGCGTTTTTTTCCCAGTCCTAAATGGAGTTGAATCACATGCAGTTTCTGGTCCTACGAGCAAGAGTTGTTTTCTGGTAAGAAGTGTCACTATTGCGCTCCCATTGTCATACATGGGGCAAATAGCGCTGGCATCTGTTCCCAGCAAGTACAGTGTATGGGACGGAAGAGGATCTACTGTTCTTGTCAGTTTCCTAAGCAGAATTGAACTAGATATGGCCGTGTGTGTAGGAAGCACGGTTCTTTTGTTCTGAGCAAGCTCACTGTTTTGGCCTTGTAGGAAACACAGTAGAGTAGATGAGTGCTCTTTTCTCAAAAGCAGAGTGTGTTTCTTGTAAGGCAAGCTAGCGTTTGTTTCCCAGTCCTAAATGGAGTTGAATCACATGCAGTTTTTGTTCCTACGAGCAAGAGTTGTTTTCTGGTAAGGAAAGTCACTATTTCGCTCCCATTGACACACACAGTGCAAATAGCACTGCCATCTGTTCCCATCAAGCACAGTGTATTGGACTGAAGAGGAGCTACTGTTCTTGTCAGTTTCCTAAGCAGAGTTGTACTAGATATGGCCCGTGTATGTAGGAAGCACAGTTCTTTTGTTCTGAGCAAGCTCACTGTTCAGACCCCATAGGAAACACAGTAGAGTAGAAGAGTGCTCTTTTCTCAAAAGCAGAGTGTGTTTCTTGTAAGGCGAGCTAGCGTTTGTTTCCCAGTTCTAAAAGGAGTTGAGAGCCATGCAGTTTCTGGTCCTTCGAGCAAGAGTTGTTTTCTGGTAAGAAGAGTCACTATTGTGCTCCCATTGTCATACACAGGGCAAATAGCACTCGCATCTGTTACCAGCATGTACAGTGTATTGGACTGAAGAGGATCTACTGTTCTTGTCAGTTTACTAAGCAGAGTTGAACTAGATATAGTCGGTGTGTGTAGGAAGCACAGTTCTTTTGTTCTGAGCGAGCTCACTGTTCAGGCCCTATAGGAAACACAGTAGAGTAGAAGAGTGATCTTTTCTCAAAAGCAGAGTGTGTTTCTTGTAAGGCAAGCTAGTGTTTGTTTCCCAGTCCTAAATGGAGTTGAATCACATGCAGTTTTTGTTCCTATGAGCAAGAGTTGTTTTCTGGTAAGGAAAGTCACTATTGTGCTCCCATTGCCATACACAGTGCAAATAGCACTCGCGTCTGTTCCCATTAAGTTCAGTGTATTGGACTGAAGAAGAGCTACTGTTCTTGTCAGTTTCCTATGTACAGTTGAACTAGATATGGCCCGTGTGTGTAGGAAGCACAGTTCTTTTGTTCTGAGCAAGCTCACTGTTCGCACCCCATAGGAAACACAGTAGAGTAGAAGAGTGCTCTTTTCTCAAAAGCAGAGTGTGTTTCTTGTAAGGCCAGCTAGCGTTTGTTTCGCAGTCCTAAATGGAGTTGATTCACATGCAGTTTCTGGTCCTATGTGCAAGAGTTGTTTTCTGGTAAGAAGAGTCACTATTGCGCTCCCATTGTCGTACACAGTGCAAATAGCACTGGCGTCTGTTCCCAGAATGTACAGTGTATTGGACTGAAGAGGATCTACTGTTCTTGTCAGTTTCCTAAGCAGAGTTGAACTAGATATAGCCCGTGTGTGTAGGAAGCACAGTTTTTTTGTTCTGAGCAAGCTCACTATTCTGGCACTATAGGAAACACAGTAGAGTAGAAGAGTGCTCTTTTCTCAAAAGCAGAGTGTGTTTCTTGTAAGGCGAGCTAGCGTTTATTTCCCAGTCCTAAATGGAGTTGAATCACATGCAGTTTCTGGTCCTACGAGCAAGAGTTGTTTTCTGGAAAGAAGAGTCACTATTGTGCTCCCATTGTGATACACAGGGCAAATAGCACTGGCGTCTTTTCCCAGCAATTACAGTGTATGGAACTGAAGAGGATCTACTGTTCTTGTCAGTTTCCTAAGCAGAATTGAACCAGATATGGCCCGTGTGTGTAGGAAGCACAGTTCTTTTGTTCTGAGCAATCTCACTGTTTTGGCCCTATTGGAAACACAGTAGAGTAGAAGAGTGCTCTTTTCTCAAAAGTAGTGTGTGTTTCTTGTAAGGCGAGCTAGTGTTTATTTCCCAGTCCTAAATGGAGTTGAATCACATGCAGTTTTTGTTCCTGCGAGCAAGAGTTGTTTTCTGGTAAGGAAAGTCACTATTTTGCTCCCATTGCCACACACAGTGCAAATAGCACTGGCGTCTGTTCCCATCAAGTACAGTGTATTGGACTGAAGGGGAGCTACTGTTCTTGTCAGTTTCCTAAGCAGAGTTGAACTAGATATGGCCCCTGTGTGTAGGAAGCACAGTTCTTTTGTTCTGAGCAAGCTCACTCTTCAGACCCCTTAGAAAACACAGTACAGTAGAAGAGTGCTCTTTTCTCAAAAGCAGAGTGTGTTTCTTGTAAGGCGAGCTAGCGTTTGTTTCCCAGTTCTAAAAGGAGTTGAGTGCCATGCAGTTTCTGGTCCTTCGAGCAAGAGTTGTTTTCTGGTAAGAAGAGTCACTAATGTGCTCCCATTGCCATATACAGTGCAAATAGCACTCGCGTCTGTTTCCAGCAAGTACAGTGTATTGGACTGAAGAAGAGCTACTGTTCTTGTCAGTTTCCTAAGCAGAGTTGAACTAGATATGGCCCGTGTTTGTAGGAAGCACAGTTCTTTTGTTCTGAGCAAGTTCACTGTTGGGACCCCATAGAAACACAGTAGAGTAGATGAGTGCTCTTTTCTCCA
Source organism: Peromyscus eremicus (assembly GCF_949786415.1). NCBI lineage: Eukaryota > Metazoa > Chordata > Mammalia > Rodentia > Cricetidae > Peromyscus > Peromyscus eremicus. The sequence continues at coordinate 73,923 of NW_026735417.1, forward strand.
ATGCAGAGTATGTTTCTTGTAAGGCGAGCTAGCGTTTGTTTCCCAGTCCTAAATGGAGTTGAAACACACATGCAGTTTCTGGTCCTACGAGCAAGAGTTGTTTTCTGGTAAGAAGAGTCACTATGGTGCTCCCATTGCCATATACAGTGCAAATAGCACTCGCATCTGTTACCAGCATGTACAGTGTATTGGACTGAAGAGGAACTACTGTTCATGTCAGTTTACTAAGCAGAGTTGAACTAGATATAGTCGGTGTGTGTAGGAAGCACAGTTCTTTTGTTCTGAGCAAGCTCACTATTCTGGACCTATAGAAAACATAGTAGAGTAGAAGAGTGCTCTTTTCTCAAAAGCAGAGTGTGTTTCTTGTAAGGCGAGCTAGCGTTTGTTTCCCAGTCCTAAATGGAGTTGAATCACATGCAGTTTCTGGTCCTATGAGCAAGAGTTGTTTTCTGGTAAGAAGAGTCACTATTGTGCTCCTATTGTCATACACAGGCAAATAGCGCTGGCGTCTGTTCCCAGCAAGTACAGTGTATGGGACGGAAGAGGATCTACTGTTCTTGTCAGTTTCCTAAGCAGAATTGAACTAGATATGGCCATTTGTGTAGGAAGCACGGTTCTTTTGTTCTGAGCAAGCTCACTGTTCGGACCCCATAGGAAACACAGTAGAGTAGAAGAGTGCTCTTTTCTCAAAAGCAGTGTGTGTTTCTTGTAAGGCGAGCTAGTGTTTGTTTCCCAGTCCTAAATGGAGTTGAATCACATGCAGTTTCTGGTCCTATGAGCAAGAGTTGTTTTCTGGTAAGAAGAGTCACTATTGCGCTCCTTTTGTCATACACATTAGAAATAGCACTGGCATCTGTTCCCAGCTTGTACAGTGTATTGGACTGAAGAGGATCTACTGTTCTTGTCAGTTTCCTAAGCAGAATAGAACTAGATATGGCCATGTGTGTAGGAAGCACAGTTTTTTTGTTCTGAGCGAGCTCACTGTTCTGGCCCTATTGGAAACACAGTAGAGTAGAATAGTGATCTTTTCTCAAAAGCAGAGTGTGTTTCTTATAAGGCGAGCTAGTGTTTGTTTCCCAGTCCTAAATGGAGTTGAATCACATGCAGTTTTTGGTCCTATGAGCAAGAGTTGTTTTGTGGTAAGGAAAATCAGTATTGTGCTCCCATTGCCATACACAGTGCAAATAGCACTCGCGTCTGTTCCCATTAAGTTCAGTGTATTGGACTGAAGAGGAGCTCCTGTTCTTGTCAGTTTCCTAAGTAGAGTTTAACTAGATATGGCCCGTGTGTGTAGGAAGTACAGTTCTTTTGTTCTGAGCAAGCTCACCGTTCGGACCCCATAGGAAACACTGTAGAGTAGAAGAGTGCTCTTTTCTCAAAAGCAGAGTGTGTTTCTTGTAAGGCGAGCTAGCATTTGTTTCCCAGTCCTAAATGGAGTTGAATCACACGCAGTTTCTGGACCTACGAGCAAGAGTTGTTTTCTGGTAAGAAGAGTCACTATCTCGGGCCCATTGTCATACACATTGCAAATAGCACTGACGTCTGTTCCCAGAATGTACAGTGTATTGGAATGAAGAGGATCTACTGTTCTTGTCAGTTTCCTAAGCAGAATTGAACTGGATATGGCCGTGTGTAGGAAGCACAGTTCTTTTGTTCTGAGCAAGCTCAATGTTCTGGCACTATAGGAAACACAGTAGAGTAGAAGAGTGCTCTTTTCTCAAAAGCAGAGTGTGTTTCTTGTAAGGCGAGCTAGCATTTGTTTCCCAGTCCTAAATGGAGTTGAATCACACGCAGTTTCTGGACCTTCGAGCAAGAGTTGTTTTCTGGTAAGAAGAGTCACTATCTCGGGCCCATTGTCATACACATTGCAAATAGCACTGGCGTCTGTTCCCAGAATGTACAGTGTATTGGACTGAAGAGGATCTACTGTTCTTGTCAGTTTCCTAAGCAGAATTGAACTGGATATGGCCGTGTGTATAGGAAGCACAGTTCTTTTGTTCTGAGCAAGCTCAATGTTCTGGCCCTATAGGAAACACAGTAGAGTAGAAGAGTGATCTTTTCACAAAAGCAGAGTGTGTTTCTTGTAAGTCGAGCTAGCGTTTGTTTCCCAGTCCTAAATGGAGTTGAATCACATGCAGTTTCTGTTCCTACGAGCAAGAGTTGTTTTCTGGTAAGAAGAGTCACTATTGCACTCCCATTGTTGTACACAGGGCAAATAGCACTGGCGTTTGTTCCCATCATGTACAGTGTATTGGACTGAAGAGGAGCCACTGATCTTGTCAGTTTCCTAAGCAGAGTTGAACTAGATATAGCCCGTGTGTGTAGGAAGCACAGTACTTTTGTTCTGAGCAAGCTCACTATTCTGGCCCTATAGGAAACACAGTAGAGTAGAAGAGTGCTCTTTTCTCAAAAGCAGAGTGTGTTTCTTGTAAGGCGAGCTAGTGTTTGTTTCCCAGTTCTAAAAGGAGTTGAGTGCCATGCAGTTTCTGGTCCTTCGAGCAAGAGATGTTTTCTGGTAAGAAGAGTCACTATTGTGCTCCCATTGTCATACACAGGGCAAATAGCACTGGCGTCTGTTCCCAGCATGTACAGTGTATTGGACTGAAGAGGAGCTACTGTTCTTGTCAGTTTCCTAAGCAGAATTTAACTAAATATGGCCGTGTGTGTAGGAAGCACAGTTCTTTTGTACTGAGCAAGCTCACTGTTCTGGCCCTATAGGAAACACATTAGAGTAGAAGAGTGCTCTTTTCTCAAAAGCAGAGTTTGTTTCTTGTACGGCGAGCTAGCATTTGTTTACCAGTCTGAAATGGAGTTGAATCCCATGCAGTTTCTGGTCCTATGAGCAAGAGTTTTTTTTCTTGTAAGAAGTGTCACTATTGCGCTCCTATTGCCATACACAGTGCAAATAGCACTCGTGTCTGTTCCCATTAAGTTCAGTGTATTGGACTGAAGAGGAGCTACTGTTCTTGTCAGTTTCCTAAGTAATGTTGAACTAGATATGGCCCGTGTGTGTAGGAAGCACAGTTCTTTTGTTCTGAGCAAGCTCACTGTTCGGACCCCATAGGAAACACTGTAGAGTAGAAGAGTGCTCTTTTCTCAAAAGCAGAGTGTGTTTCTTGTAAGGCGAGCTAGTGTTTGTTTCCTAGTCCTAAATGGAGTTGAATCACATGCAGTTTCTGGTCCTACGAGCAAGAGTTGTTTTCTAGTAAGAAGAGTCACTATTGCGGGCCCATTGTCATACACATTGCAAATAAAACTGGCGTCTGTTCCCAGAATGTACAGTGTATTGGACTGAAGAGGATCTACTGTTCTTGTCAGTTTCCTAAGCAGAATTGAACTGGATATGGCCATGTGTGTAGGAAGCACAGTTCTTTTGGTCTGAGCAAGCTCACTATTCTGGCCCTATTGGAAACACAGTAGAGTAGAAGAATGCTCTTTTCTCAAAAGCAGAGTGTGTTTCTTGTAAGGCGAGCTAGTGTTTATTTCCCAGTCCTAAATGGAGTTGAATCACATGCAGTTTCTGGTCCTATGAGCAAGAGTTGTTTTCTGGTAAGAAGAGTCACTATTGCGCTCCCATTGTTATACACAGGGCAAATAGCACTGGCGTCTTTTCCCAGCAATTACAGTGTATGGAACTGAAGAGGATCTACTGTTCTTGTCAGTTTCCTAAGCAGAATTGAACTAGATATGGCCCGTGTGTGTAGGAAGCACAGTTCTTTTGTTCTGAACAAGCTCACCGTTCGGACCCCATAGGAAACACTGTAGAGTAGAAGAGTGCTCTTTTCTCAAAAGCAGAGTGTGTTTCTTGTAAGGCGAGCTAGCATTTGTTTCCGAGTCCTAAATGGAGTGGAATCACACTCAGTTTCTGGATCTACGAGCAAGAGTTGTTTTCTGGTAAGAAGAGTCACTATCTCGGGCCCATTGTCATACACATTGCAAATAGCACTTGCGTCTGTTCCCAGAATGTACAGTGTATTGGACTGAAGAGGATCTACTGTTCTTGTCAGTTTCCTAAGCAGAATTGAACTGGATATGGCCGTGTGTGTAGGAAGCACAGTTCTTTTGTTCTGAGCAAGCTCACTGTTTGGACCCCAAAGGAAACACAGTAGAGTAGAAGAGTCCTCTTTTCACAAAAGCAGAGTGTGTTTCTTGTAAGTCGAGCTAGCGTTTGTTTCCCAGTCCTATATGGAGTTGAATCACATGCAGTTTCTGTTCCTATGAGCAAGAGTTGTTTTCTGGTAAGAAGAGTCACTATTGTACTCCCATTGTTGTACACAGGGCAAATAGCACTGGCATCTGTTCTCAGCATGTACAGTGCATTGGACTGAAGAGGACCTACTGATCTTGTCAGTTTCCTAAGCAGAGTTGAACTAGATATAGCCCGTGTGTGTAGGAAGCACAGTTCTTTTGTTCTGAGCAAGCTCACTATTCTGGCCCTATAGGAAACACAGTAGAGTAGAAGAGTGCTCTTTTCTCAAAAGCAGAGTGTGTTTCTTGTAAGGCTAGCTAGTGTTTATTTCCCAGTCCTAAATGGAGTTGAATCACATGCAGTTTCTGGTCCTACGAGCAAGAATTGTTTTCTGGAAAGAAGAGTCACTATTGTGTTCCCATTGTCATACACAGAGCAAATAGCACTGGCGTCTGTTCCCAGCATGTACAGTGTATTGGACTGAAGAGGATCTACTGTTCTTGTCATTTTCCTAAGCAGAGTTGAACTAGATATGGCCCGTGTGTGTAGGAAGCACAGTTGTTTTGTTCTAAGCAAGCTCACTGTTCTGGCCATATAGGAAACACAGTAGAGGAGAAGAGTGCTCTTTTCTCAAAAGCAGAGTTTGTTTCTTGTACGGCGAGCTAGCATTTGTTTACCAGTCTGAAATGGAGTTGAATCCCATGCAGTTTCTGGTCCTATGAGCAAGAGTTTTTTTCTGGTAAGAAGAATCACTATTGCGCTCCCATTGCCATACACAGTGCAAATAGCACTCGCGTCTGATCCCATTAAGTTCAGTGTATTTGACTGAAGAGGAGCTACTGTTCTTGTCAGTTTCCTAAGTAATGTTGAACTAGATATGGCCCGTGTATGTAGGAAGCACAGTTCTTTTGTTCTGAGCAAGCTCACTGTTCGGACCCCATAGGAAACACTGTAGAGTAGAAGAGTGCTCTTTTCTCAAAAGCAGAGTGTGTTTCTTGTAAGGCGAGCTAGTGTTTGTTTCCCAGTCCTAAATGGAGTTGAATCACATGCAGTTTCTGGTCCTACGAGCAAGAGTTGTTTTCTGGTAAGAAGAGTCACTATTGCGGGCCCATTGTCATACACATTGCAAATAGCACTGGCGTCTGTTCCCAGAATGTACAGTGTATTGGACTGGAGAGGAGCAACTGTTCTTGTCAGTTTCCTAAGCAGAGTTGAACTAGATATGGCCCGTGTGTGTAGGAAGCACAGTTCTTTTGTTCTGAGCAAGCTCACTGTTCGCACCCCATAGGAAACACTGTAGAGTAGAAGAGTGCTCTTTTCTCAAAAGCAGAGTGTGTTTCTTGTAAGGCGAGCTAGTGTTTGTTTCCCAGTCCTAAATGGAGTTGAATCACATGCAGTTTCTGGTCCTACGAGCAAGAGTTGTTTTCTGGTAAGAAGAGTCACTATTGCGCTCCCATTGTTATACACAGGGCAAATAGCACTGGCGTCTTTTCCCAGCAATTACAGTGTATGGAACTGAAGAGGATCTACTGTTCTTGTCAGTTTCCTAAGCAGAATTGATCTAGATATGGCCCGTGTGTGTAGGAAGCACAGTTCTTTTGTTCTGAACAAGCTCACTGTTTTGGCCCTATAGGAAACACAGTAGAGAAGAAGAGTGCTCTTTTCTCAAAAGCAGAGTGTGTTTCTTGTAAGGCGAGCTAGCGTTTGTTTCCCAGTCCTAAATAGAGTTGAATCACATGCAGTTTTTGTTCCTACGAGCAAGAGTTGTTTTCTGGTAAGGAAAGTCATTATTGCGCTCCCATTGCCACACAAGTGCAAATAGCACTGTCGTCTGTTCCCATCAAGTACAGTGTATTGGACTGGAGAGGAGCAACTGTTCTTGTCAGTTTCCTAAGCAGAGTTGAACTAGATATGGCCCGTGTGTGTAGGAAGCACAGTTCTTTTGTTCTGAGCAAGCTCACTGTTCGCACCCCATAGGAAACACAGTAGAGTAGAAGAGTGCTCTATCCTAAAAAGCAGAGTGTGTTTCTTGTAAGGCGAGCTAGCGTTTGTTTCCCAGTCCTAAATGGAGTTGAGTCACATGCAGTTTCTGGTCCTATGAGCAAGAGTTGTTTTCTGGTAAGAAGAGTCACTATTGCGCCTCCATTGTCATACACAAGGCAAATAGCACTGGCGTCTTTTCCCAGCAATTACAGTGTATGGAACTGAAGAGGATCTACTGTTCTTGTCAGTTTCCTAAGCAGAATTGAACTAGATATGGCCCGTGTGTGTAGGAAGCACAGTTCTTTTGTTCTGAGCAAGTTCACTGTTTTGGCCCTATAGGAAACACAGTAGAGTAGAAGAGTGCTCTTTTCTCAAAAGCAGAGTGTGTTTCTTGTAAGGCGAGTTAGCATTTGTTTCCCAGTCCTAAATGGAGTTGAATCACATGCAGTTTCTGATCCTACGAGCAAGAGTTGTTTTCTGGTAAGGAAAGTCACTTTTGCACTCCCATTGACATACACAGTGCAAATAGCAGTCGCGTCTGTTCCCAGCAAGTACAGTGTTTTGGACTTAAGAGGAGCTACTGTTCTTGTCAGTTTCCTAAGCAGAGTTGAACTAGATATGGCCCGTGTGTGTAGGAAGCATAGTTCTTTTGTTCTGAGCAAGCTCACTGTTCGGAACCCATAGGAAACACAGTAGAGTAGAAGAGTGCTCCTTTCTCAAAAGCAGTGTGTGTTTCTTGTAAGGCGAGCTAGTGTTTGTTTCCGAGTCCTAAATGGAGTTGAATCACATGCAGTTTCTGGTCCTATGAGCAAGAGTTGTTTTCTGGTAAGAAGAGTCACTATTGCGCTCCCTTTGTCATACACAGGGCAAATAACACTGGCGTCTGTTCCCAGCAAGTACAGTGTATTGGACTGAAGAGGAGCTACTGTTCTTGTCAGTTTCCTAAGCAGAATTGAGCTAGATATGGCCGTTTGTGTAGGAAGCACAGTTCTTTTGTACTGAGCAAGCTCACTGTTCGAACCCATAGGAAACACAGTAGAGTAGAAGAGTGCCCTTTTCTCAAAAGCAGAGTGTGTTTCTTGTAAGGCGAGCTAGCATTTGTTTCCCAGTCCTAAATGGAGTTGAATCACATGCAGTTTCTGGTCCTACGAGCAAGAGATGTTTTCTTGTAAGAAGAGTCACTATTGAGCTCCCATTTTCATACACAGGGCAAATAGCGCTGGCGTCTGTTCCCAGCAAGTACAGTGTATTGGACTAAAGATGAGCTACTGTTCTTGTCAGTTTCCTAAGCAGAGTTGAACTAGATATGGCCCCTGTGTGTAGGAAGCACATTTCTTTTGTTCTGAGCAAGCTCACTGTTTGGAACTCATAGGAAACACAGTAGAGTAGAAGAGTGCTCTTTTCTCAAAAGCAGAGTTTGTTTCTTGTAAGGCGAGCTAGTGTTTGTTTCCCAGTCTGAAATGGAGTTGAATCCCATGCAGTTTCTGGCCTACGAGCAAGAGTTGTTTTCTTGTAAGAAGAGTCACTATTGCGCTCCCATTGCCATATACAGTGCAAATAGCTCTTGCGTCTGTTTCCAGCAAGTACAGTGTATTGGACTGAAGAGGAGCTACTGTTCTTGTTAGTTTCCTAAGCAGAATTTAACTGGATATGGCCGTTTGTGTAGAAAACACAGTTCTTTTGTTCTGAGCAAGCTCACTGTTCTGGCCCTATAGGAAACACATTAGAGTAGAAGAGTGCTCTTTTCTCAAAAGCAGAGTTTGTTTCTTGTAGGGCGAGCTAGCGTTTGTTTCCCAGTCTGAAATGGATTTGAATCCCATGCAGTTTCTGGTCCTATGAGCAAGAGTTTTTTTCTGGTAAGAAGAGTCACTATTGCGCTCCCATTGCCATATACAGTGCAAATAGCACTCCCGTCTGTTCCCAGCAAGTACAGTGTATTGGACTGAAGAGGAGCTACTGTTCTTGTCAGTTTCCTAAGCAGAATTGAACTAGATATGGCCCGTGTGTGTAGGAAGCACAGTTCTTTTGTTCTGAGCAAGCTCACTGTTTTGGCCCTATAGGAAAAAAAGTAGAGTAGAAGAGTGGTCTTTTCTCAAAACCAGAGTGTGTTTCTTTTAAGGTGAGCTAGCGTTTGTTTCATAGTCCCAAATTGAGTTGAATCTCATGTAGTTTCTGGTCCTACGAGCAAGAGTTGTTTTCTGGTAAGAAGAGTCATATTGCGTTCCAATTTTCATACACAGGGCAAATAGCACTGGCGTCTGTTCCCAGCATGTACAGTGTATTGGACTGAAGAGGAGCTACTGTTCTTGTCAGTTTCCTAAGTAGAATTGAACTGGATATGGCCGTGTGTGTAGGAAGCACAGTTCTTTTGTACTGAGCAAGCTCACTGTTCGAACCCATAGGAAACACAGTAGAGTAGTAGAGTGCCCTTTTCTCAAAAGCAGAGTGTGTTTCTTGTAAGGCGACCAAGCTTTTGTTTCCCAGTCCTAAATGGAGTTGAATCACATGCAGTTTCTGGTCCTACGAGCAAGAGTTGTTTTCTGGTAAGAAGAGTCACTATTGCGCTCCCATTGCCATACACAGGGCAAATAGCACTGGCGTCAGTACCCAGCATGTACAGTGTATTTACTGAAGAGGATCTACTGTTCTTGTCAGTTTCCTAAGCAGAATTGAACTGGATATGGCCTTGTGTGTAGGAAGCAAAGTTCTTTTTTTCTGAGCAAGCTCAGTGTTCTGGCCCTATAGGAAACACATTAGAGTAGAAGAGTGATCTTTTCACAAAAGCAGAGTGTGTTTCTTGTAAGGCGAGCTAGCATTTGTTTCCCAGTCCTAAATGGAGTTGAATCCCATGCAGTTTCTGGTCCTACAAGCAAGAGTTGTTTTCTGGTAGGGAAAGTCACTATTGTGCTCCCATTGACATACACAGTGCAAATAGCACTCGCGTCTGTTCCCAGCAAGTACAGTGTATTGGACTTAAGAGGAGCTACTGTTCTTGTCAGTTTTCTAAGCAGAGTTGAACTAGATATGGCCCCTGTGTGTAGGAAGCACAGTCCTTTTGTTCTGAGCAAGCTCACTGTTTTGGCCCTTTAGGAAACACAGTAGAATAGAAGAGTGCTCTTTTCTCAAAAGCAGAGTGTGTTTCTTGTAAGGCGAGCTAGCGTTTGTTTCCCAGTCCTAAATGGAGTTGAATCACATGCAGTTTTTGGTCCTAAGAGCAAGAGTTGTTTTCTGGTAAGGAAAGTCACTAGTGTGCTCACCTTGCCACACGCAGTGCAAATAGGACTCGCGTCTGTTCCCATCAAGTACAGTGTATTGGACTGAAGAGGAGCTACTGTTCTTGTCAGTTTCCTAAGCAGATTTGAACTAGATATGGCCCGTGTGTGTAGGAAGCACAGTTCTTTTGTTCTGAGCAAGCTCACTGTTTTGGCCCTTTAGGAAACACAGTAGAATAGAAGAGTGCTCTTTTCTCAAAAGCAGAGTGTGTTTCTTGTAAGGCGAGCTAGTGTTTATTTCCCAGTCCTAAATGGAGTTGAATCACATGCAGTTTCTGGTCCTACGAGTAAGAGTTGTTTTCTGGTAAGAAGAGTCACTATCTCGGGCCCATTGTCATACACATTGCAAATAGCACTTGCGTCTGTTCCCAGAATGTACAGTGTATTGGACTGAAGAGGATCTACTGTTCTTGTCAGTTTCCTAAGCAGAATTGAACTGGATATGGCCGTGTGTGTAGGAAGCACAGTTCTTTTGTTCTGAGCAAGCTCACTGTTTGGACCCCAAAGGAAACACAGTAGAGTAGAAGAGTGCTCTTTTCACAAAAGCAGAGTGTGTTTCTTGTAAGTCGAGCTAGCGTTTGTTTCCCAGTCCTATATGGAGTTGAATCACATGCAGTTTCTGTTCCTATGAGCAAGAGTTGTTTTCTGGTAAGAAGAGTCACTATTGTACTCCCATTGTTGTACACAGGGCAAATAGCACTGGCATCTGTTCTCAGCATGTACAGTGCATTGGACTGAAGAGGAGCTACTGATCTTGTCAGTTTCCTAAGCAGAGTTGAACTAGATATAGCCCGTGTGTGTAGGAAGCACAGTTCTTTTGTTCTGAGCAAGCTCACTATTCTGGCCCTATAGGAAACACAGTAGAGTAGAAGAGTGCTCTTTTCTCAAAAGCAGAGTGTGTTTCTTGTAAGGCTAGCTAGTGTTTATTTCCCAGTCCTAAATGGAGTTGAATCACATGCAGTTTCTGGTCCTACGAGCAAGAATTGTTTTCTGGGAAAGAAGAGTCACTATTGTGTTCCCATTGTCATACACAGAGCAAATAGCACTGGCGTCTGTTCCCAGCATGTACAGTGTATTGGACTGAAGAGGATCTACTGTTCTTGTCATTTTCCTAAGCAGAGTTGAACTAGATATGGCCCGTGTGTGTAGGAAGCACAGTTGTTTTGTTCTGAGCAAGCTCACTGTTCTGGCCATATAGGAAACACAGTAGAGGAGAAGAGTGCTCTTTTCTCAAAAGCAGAGTTTGTTTCTTGTACGGCGAGCTAGCATTTGTTTACCAGTCTGAAATGGAGTTGAATCCCATGCAGTTTCTGGTCCTATGAGCAAGAGTTTTTTTCTGGTAAGAAGAATCACTATTGCGCTCCCATTGCCATACACAGTGCAAATAGCACTCGCGTCTGATCCCATTAAGTTCAGTGTATTTTACTGAAGAGGAGCTACTGTTCTTGTCAGTTTCCTAAGTAATGTTGAACTAGATATGGCCCGTGTATGTAGGAAGCACAGTTCTTTTGTTCTGAGCAAGCTCACTGTTCGGACCCCATAGGAAACACTGTAGAGTAGAAGAGTGCTCTTTTCTCAAAAGCAGAGTGTGTTTCTTGTAAGGCGAGCTAGTGTTTGTTTCCCAGTCCTAAATGGAGTTGAATCACATGCAGTTTCTGGTCCTACGAGCAAGAGTTGTTTTCTGGTAAGAAGAGTCACTATTGCGGGCCCATTGTCATACACATTGCAAATAGCACTGGCGTCTGTTCCCAGAATGTACAGTGTATTGGACTGGAGAGGAGCAACTGTTCTTGTCAGTTTCCTAAGCAGAGTTGAACTAGATATGGCCCGTGTGTGTAGGAAGCACAGTTCTTTTGTTCTGAGCAAGCTCACTGTTCGCACCCCATAGGAAACACTGTAGAGTAGAAGAGTGCTCTTTTCTCAAAAGCAGAGTGTGTTTCTTGTAAGGCGAGCTAGTGTTTGTTTCCCAGTCCTAAATGGAGTTGAATCACATGCAGTTTCTGGTCCTACGAGCAAGAGTTGTTTTCTGGTAAGAAGAGTCACTATTGCGCTCCCATTGTTATACACAGGGCAAATAGCACTGGCGTCTTTTCCCAGCAATTACAGTGTATGGAACTGAAGAGGATCTACTGTTCTTGTCAGTTTCCTAAGCAGAATTGATCTAGATATGGCCCGTGTGTGTAGGAAGCACAGTTCTTTTGTTCTGAACAAGCTCACTGTTTTGGCCCTATAGGAAACACAGTAGAGAAGAAGAGTGCTCTTTTCTCAAAAGCAGAGTGTGTTTCTTGTAAGGCGAGCTAGCGTTTGTTTCCCAGTCCTAAATAGAGTTGAATCACATGCAGTTTTTGTTCCTACGAGCAAGAGTTGTTTTCTGGTAAGGAAAGTCATTATTGCGCTCCCATTGCCACACAAGTGCAAATAGCACTGTCTTCTGTTCCCATCAAGTACAGTGTATTGGACTGGAGAGGAGCAACTGTTCTTGTCAGTTTCCTAAGCAGAGTTGAACTAGATATGGCCCGTGTGTGTAGGAAGCACAGTTCTTTTGTTCTGAGCAAGCTCACTGTTCGCACCCCATAGGAAACACAGTAGAGTAGAAGAGTGCTCTATCCTAAAAAGCAGAGTGTGTTTCTTGTAAGGCGAGCTAGCGTTTGTTTCCCAGTCCTAAATGGAGTTGAGTCACATGCAGTTTCTGGTCCTATGAGCAAGAGTTGTTTTCTGGTAAGAAGAGTCACTATTGCGCCTCCATTGTCATACACAAGGCAAATAGCACTGGCGTCTTTTCCCAGCAATTACAGTGTATGGAACTGAAGAGGATCTACTGTTCTTGTCAGTTTCCTAAGCAGAATTGAACTAGATATGGCCCGTGTGTGTAGGAAGCACAGTTCTTTTGTTCTGAGCAAGTTCACTGTTTTGGCCCTATAGGAAACACAGTAGAGTAGAAGAGTGCTCTTTTCTCAAAAGCAGAGTGTGTTTCTTGTAAGGTGAGTTAGCATTTGTTTCCCAGTCCTAAATGGAGTTGAATCACATGCAGTTTCTGATCCTACGAGCAAGAGTTGTTTTCTGGTAAGGAAAGTCACTTTTGCACTCCCATTGACATACACAGTGCAAATAGCAGTCGCGTCTGTTCCCAGCAAGTACAGTGTTTTGGACTTAAGAGGAGCTACTGTTCTTGTCAGTTTCCTAAGCAGAGTTGAACTAGATATGGCCCGTGTGTGTAGGAAGCATAGTTCTTTTGTTCTGAGCAAGCTCACTGTTCGGAACCCATAGGAAACACAGTAGAGTAGAAGAGTGCTCCTTTCTCAAAAGCAGTGTGTGTTTCTTGTAAGGCGAGCTAGTGTTTGTTTCCGAGTCCTAAATGGAGTTGAATCACATGCAGTTTCTGGTCCTATGAGCAAGAGTTGTTTTCTGGTAAGAAGAGTCACTATTGCGCTCCCTTTGTCATACACAGGGCAAATAACACTGGCGTCTGTTCCCAGCAAGTACAGTGTATTGGACTGAAGAGGAGCTACTGTTCTTGTCAGTTTCCTAAGCAGAATTGAGCTAGATATGGCCGTTTGTGTAGGAAGCACAGTTCTTTTGTACTGAGCAAGCTCACTGTTCGAACCCATAGGAAACACAGTAGAGTAGAAGAGTGCCCTTTTCTCAAAAGCAGAGTGTGTTTCTTGTAAGGCGAGCTAGCATTTGTTTCCCAGTCCTAAATGGAGTTGAATCACATGCAGTTTCTGGTCCTACGAGCAAGAGATGTTTTCTTGTAAGAAGAGTCACTATTGAGCTCCCATTTTCATACACAGGGCAAATAGCGCTGGCGTCTGTTCCCAGCAAGTACAGTGTATTGGACTAAAGATGAGCTACTGTTCTTGTCAGTTTCCTAAGCAGAGTTGAACTAGATATGGCCCCTGTGTGTAGGAAGCACATTTCTTTTGTTCTGAGCAAGCTCACTGTTTGGAACTCATAGGAAACACAGTAGAGTAGAAGAGTGCTCTTTTCTCAAAAGCAGAGTTTGTTTCTTGTAAGGCGAGCTACTGTTTGTTTCCCAGTCTGAAATGGAGTTGAATCCCATGCAGTTTCTGGCCTACGAGCAAGAGTTGTTTTCTTGTAAGAAGAGTCACTATTGCGCTCCCATTGCCATATACAGTGCAAATAGCTCTTGCGTCTGTTTCCAGCAAGTACAGTGTATTGGACTGAAGAGGAGCTACTGTTCTTGTTAGTTTCCTAAGCAGAATTTAACTGGATATGGCCGTTTGTGTAGAAAACACAGTTCTTTTGTTCTGAGCAAGCTCACTGTTCTGGCCCTATAGGAAACACATTAGAGTAGAAGAGTGCTCTTTTCTCAAAAGCAGAGTTTGTTTCTTGTAGGGCGAGCTAGCGTTTGTTTCCCAGTCTGAAATGGATTTGAATCCCATGCAGTTTCTGGTCCTATGAGCAAGATTTTTTTTCTGGTAAGAAGAGTCACTATTGCGCTCCCATTGCCATATACAGTGCAAATAGCACTCCCGTCTGTTCCCAGCAAGTACAGTGTATTGGACTGAAGAGGAGCTACTGTTCTTGTCAGTTTCCTAAGCAGAATTGAACTAGATATGGCCCGTGTGTGTAGGAAGCACAGTTCTTTTGTTCTGAGCAAGCTCACTGTTTTGGCCCTATAGGAAACAAAGTAGAGTAGAAGAGTGGTCTTTTCTCAAAACCAGAGTGTGTTTCTTTTAAGGTGAGCTAGCGTTTGTTTCATAGTCCCAAATTGAGTTGAATCTCATGTAGTTTCTGGTCCTACGAGCAAGAGTTGTTTTCTGGTAAGAAGAGTCATATTGCGCTCCAATTTTCATACACAGGGCAAATAGCACTGGCGTCTGTTCCCAGCATGTACAGTGTATTGGACTGAAGAGGAGCTACTGTTCTTGTCAGTTTCCTAAGTAGAATTGAACTGGATATGGCCGTGTGTGTAGGAAGCACAGTTCTTTTGTACTGAGCAAGCTCACTGTTCGAACCCATAGGAAACACAGTAGAGTAGTAGAGTGCCCTTTTCTCAAAAGCAGAGTGTGTTTCTTGTAAGGCGACCAAGCTTTTGTTTCCCAGTCCTAAATGGAGTTGAATCACATGCAGTTTCTGGTCCTACGAGCAAGAGTTGTTTTCTGGTAAGAAGAGTCACTATTGCGCTCCCATTGAGATACACAGGGCAAATAGCACTGGCGTCAGTACCCAGCATGTACAGTGTATTTACTGAAGAGGATCTACTGTTCTTGTCAGTTTCCTAAGCAGAATTGAACTGGATATGGCCTTGTGTGTAGGAAGCAAAGTTCTTTTTTTCTGAGCAAGCTCAGTGTTCTGGCCCTATAGGAAACACATTAGAGTAGAAGAGTGATCTTTTCACAAAAGCAGAGTGTGTTTCTTGTAAGGCGAGCTAGCATTTGTTTCCCAGTCCTAAATGGAGTTGAATCCCATGCAGTTTCTGGTCCTACAAGCAAGAGTTGTTTTCTGGTAGGGAAAGTCACTATTGTGCTCCCATTGACATACACAGTGCAAATAGCACTCGCGTCTGTTCCCAGCAAGTACAGTGTATTGGACTTAAGAGGAGCTACTGTTCTTGTCAGTTTTCTAAGCAGAGTTGAACTAGATATGGCCCCTGTGTGTAGGAAGCACAGTCCTTTTGTTCTGAGCAAGCTCACTGTTTTGGCCCTTTAGGAAACACAGTAGAATAGAAGAGTGCTCTTTTCTCAAAAGCAGAGTGTGTTTCTTGTAAGGCGAGCTAGCGTTTGTTTCCCAGTCCTAAATGGAGTTGAATCACATGCAGTTTTTGGTCCTAAGAGCAAGAGTTGTTTTCTGGTAAGGAAAGTCACTAGTGTGCTCACCTTGCCACACGCAGTGCAAATAGGACTCGCGTCTGTTCCCATCAAGTACAGTGTATTGGACTGAAGAGGAGCTACTGTTCTTGTCAGTTTCCTAAGCAGATTTGAACTAGATATGGCCCGTGTGTGTAGGAAGCACAGTTCTTTTGTTCTGAGCAAGCTCACTGTTTTGGCCCTTTAGGAAACACAGTAGAATAGAAGAGTGCTCTTTTCTCAAAAGCAGAGTGTGTTTCTTGTAAGGCGAGCTAGTGTTTATTTCCCAGTCCTAAATGGAGTTGAATCACATGCAGTTTCTGGTCCTACGAGTAAGAGTTGTTTTCTGGTAAGAAGAGTCACTATTGCGCTCCCATTGTTATACACAGGGCAAATAGCACTGGCGTCTTTTCCCAGCAATTACAGTGTATGGAACTGAAGAGGATCTACTGTTCTTGTCAGTTTCCTAAGCAGAATTGAACTAGATATGGCCCGTGTGTGTAGGAAGCACAGTTCTTTTGTTCTGAACAAGCTCACTGTTTTGGCCCTATAGGAAACACAGTAGAGAAGAAGAGTGCTCTTTTCTCAAAAGCAGAGTGTGTTTCTTGTAAGGCGAGCTAGCGTTTTTTTCCCAGTCCTAAATGGAGTTGAATCACATGCAGTTTTTGGTCCTATGAGCAAGAGTTGTTTTATGGTAAGGAAAGACACTATTGTGCTCCCATTGCCATACACAGTGCAAATAGCACTCGCGTCTGTTCCCATTAAGTTCAGTGTATTGGACTGAAGAGGAGCTCCTGTTCTTGCCAGTTTCCTAAGTAGAGTTTAACTAGATATGGCCCGTGTTTGTAGGAAGTACAGTTCTTTTGTTCTGAGCAAGCTCACCGTTCGGACCCCATAGGAAACACTGTAGAGTAAAAGAGTGCTCTTTTCTCAAAAGCAGAGTGTGTTTCTTGTAAGGCGAGCTAGCATTTGTTTCCGAGTCCTAAATGGAGTGGAATCACATGCAGTTTCTGGACCTACGAGCAAGAGTTGTTTTTTGGTAAGAAGAGTCACTATCTCGGGCCCATTGTCATACACATTGCAAATAGCACTGGCGTCTGTTCCCAGAATGTACAGTGTATTGGACTGAAGAGGATCTACTGTTCTTGTCAGTTTCCTAAGCAGAATTGAACTGGATATGGCCGTGTGTGTAGGAAGCACAGTTCTTTTGTTCTGAGCAAGATCAATGTTCTGGCCCTATAGGAAACACAGTAGAGTAGAAGAGTGATCTTTTCACAAAAGCAGAGTGTGTTTCTTGTAAGTCGAGCTAGCGTTTGTTTCCCAGTCCTATATGGAGTTGAATCACATGCAGTTTCTGTTCCTACGAGCAAGATTTGTTTTCTGGTAAGAAGAGTCATTATTGTACTCCCATTGTTGTACACAGGGCAAATAGCACTGTCATCTGTTCCCAGCATGTACAGTGTATTGGACTGAAGAGGAGCTACTGATCTTGTCAGTTTCCTAAGCAGAGTTGAACTAGATATAGCCCGTGTGTGTAGGAAGCACAGTTCTTTTGTTCTGAGCAAGCTCACTATTCTGGCCCTATAGGAAACACAGTAGAGTAGAAGAGTGCTCTTTTCTCAAAAGCAGAGTGTGTTTCTTGTAAGGCTAGCTAGTGTTTATTTCCCAGTCCTAAATGGAGTTGAATCACATGCAGTTTCTGGTCCTACGAGCCAGAGTTGTTTTCTGGAAAGAAGAGTCACTATTGCGCTCCCATTGTCATACACAGAGCAAATAGCACTGGCGTCTGTTCCCAGCATGTACAGTGTATTGGATTGAGGAGGATCTACTGTTCTTGTCATTTTCCTAAGCAGAGTTGAACTAGATATGGCCAGTGTGTGTAGGAAGCACAGTTCTTTTGTTCTGAGCAAGCTCACTGTTCTGGCCCTATAGGAAACACAGTAGAGGAGAAGAGTGCTCTTTTCTCAAAAGCAGAGTGTGTTTCTTGTAAGGCGAGCTAGTGTTTATTTCCCAGTCCTAAATGGAGTTGAATCACATGCAGTTTCTGTTCCTACGAGCAAGAGTTGTTTTCTGGAAAGAAGAGTCACTATTGCACTCCCATTGTTGTACACAGGGCAAATAGCACTGGCATCTGTTCCCAGCATGTACAGTGTATTGGACTGAGGAGGAGCTACTGATCTTGTCAGTTTCCTAAGCAGAGTTGAACTAGATATAGCCCGTGTGTGTAGGAAGCACAGTTCTTTTTTTCTGAGCAAGCTCACTATTCTGGCTCTATAGGAAACACAGTAGAGTAGAAGAGTGCTCTTTTCTCAAAAGCAGAGTGTGATTCTTGTAAGGCGAGCTAGTGTTTGTTTCCCAGTTCTAAAAGGAGTTGAGTGCCATGCAGTTTCTAGTCCTTCGAGCAAGAGTTGTTTTCTGATAAGAAGAGTCACTATTGCGCTCCCATTGTCATACACAGGGCAAATAACACTGGCGTCTGTTCCCAGCATGTACAGTGTATTTGACTGAAGAGGAGCTACTGTTCTTGTCAGTTTCCTAAGCAGAATTGAACTATATATGGCCGTGTGTGTAGGAAGCACAGTTCTTTTTTACTGAGCAAGTTCACTGTTCTGGCCCTATAGGAAACACATTAGAGTAGAAGAGTGCTCTTTTCTCAAAAGCAGAGTTTGTTTCTTGTACGGCGAGCTAGCATTTGTTTACCAGTCTGAAATGGAGTTGAATCCCATGCAGTTTCTGGTCCTACGATCAAGAGTTGTTTTCTGGTAAGAAGAGTCACTATTGCGGGCCCATTGTCATACACATTGCAAATAGCACTGGCGTCTGTTCCCAGAATGTACAGTGTATTGGACTGAAGAGGATCTACTGTTCTTGTCAGTTTCCTAAGCAGATTTGAACTGGATATGGCACGTGTGTGTAGGAAGCACAGTTCTTTTGTTCTGAGCAAGCTCACTGTTCGGACCCCATAGGAAACACTGTAGAGTAGAAGAGTGCTCTTTTCTCAAAAGCAGAGTGTGTTTCTTGTAAGGCGAGCTAGTGTTTGTTTCCCAGTCCTAAATGGAGTTGAATCACATGCAGTTTCTGGTCCTACGATCAAGAGTTGTTTTCTGGTAAGAAGAGTCACTATTGCGGGCCCATTGTCATACACAATGCAAATAGCACTGGCGTCTGTTCCCAGAATGTACAGTGTATTGGACTGAAGAGGATCTACTGTTCTTGTCAGTTTCCTAAGCAGAATTGAACTGGATATGGCCATGTGTGTAGGAAGCACAGTTCTTTTGGTCTGAGCAAGCTCACTGTTCTGGCCCTATAGGAAACACAGTAGAGTAGAAGAGTGATCATTTCACAAAAGCAGAGTGTGTTTCTTGTAAGGCGAGCTAGCGTTTGTTTCCCAGTCCTAAATGGAGTTGAATCACAAGCAGTTTCTGGTGCTACGAGCAAGAGTTGTTTTCTGGTAAGAAGAGTCACTATTGTGCTCCCATTTTCGTACACAGGGCAAATAGCACTGGCATCTGTTCCCAGCATGTACAGTGTATTGGACTGAAGAGGAGCTACTGTTCTTGTCAGTTTCCTAAGCAGAATTGAACTAGATATGGCCCGTGTGTGTAGGAAGCACAGTTCTTTTGTTCTGAGCAAGCTCACTATTCTGGCCCTATTGGAAACACAGTAGAGTAGAAGAATGCTCTTTTCTCAAAAGCAGAGTGTGTTTCTTGTAAGGCGAGCTAGTGTTTGTTTCCCAGTCCTAAATGGAGTTGAATCACATGCAGTTTCTGGTCCTACGAGCAAGAGTTGTTTTCTGGTAAGGAAAGTCATTATCGTGCTCCCATTGCCACAGAAGTGCAAATAGCACTGTCGTCTGTTCCCATCAAGTACAGTGTATTGGACTGGAGAGGAGCAACTGTTCTTGTCAGTTTCCTAAGCAGAGTTGAACTAGATATGGCCCGTGTGTGTAGGAAGCACAGTTCTTTTGTTCTGAGCAAGCTCACTGTTCGGACCCCATAGGAAACACAGTAGAGTAGAAGAGTGCTCTATCCTCAAAAGCAGAGTGTGTTTCTTGTAAGGCGAGCTAGCGTTTGTTTCCCAGTCCTAAATGGAGTTGAGTCACATGCAGTTTCTGGTCCTATGAGCAAGAGTTGTTTTCTGGTAAGAAGAGTCACTATTGCGCCTCCATTGTCATACACAAGGCAAATAGCACTGGCGTCTTTTCCCAGCAATTACAGTGTATGGAACTGAAGAGGATCTACTGTTCTTGTCAGTTTCCTAAGCAGAATTGAAATAGATATGGCCCGTGTGTGTAGGAAGCACAGTTCTTTTGTTCTGAGCAAGTTCACTGTTTTGGCCCTATAGGAAACACAGTAGAGTAGAAGAGTGCTCTTTTCTCAAAAGCAGAGTGTGTTTCTTGTAAGGCGAGTTAGCATTTGTTTCCCAGTCCTAAATGGAGTTGAATCACATGCACTTTCTGGTCCTACGAGCAAGAGTTGTTTTCTGGTAAGAAGAGTCACTATTGCGCTGCCATTGCCATACACGGGGCAAATAGCACTGGCGTCTGTTCCCGGCATGTACAGTATTTTGGACTGAAGAGGATCTACTGTTCTTGTCAGTTTCCTAAGCAGAATTGAACTAGATATGGCCGTTTGTGTAGGAAGCACAGTTCTTTTGTTCTGAGCAAGCTCACTGTTCTGGCCCTATTGGAAACACAGCAGAGTAGAAGAGTGCTCTTTTCTTAAAGTAGAGTGTGTTTCTTGTAAGGCGAGCTAGCGTTTGTTTCCCAGTCCTAAATGGAGTTGAATCACATGCAGTTTCTGATCCTACGAGCAAGAGTTGTTTTCTGGTAAGGAAAGTCACTTTTGCACTCCCATTGACATACACAGTGCAAATAGCAGTCGCGTCTGTTCCCAGCAAGTACAGTGTATTGGACTTAAGAGGAGCTACTGTTCTTGTCAGTTTCCTAAGCAGAGTTGAACTAGATATGGCCCGTGTGTGTAGGAAGCATAGTTCTTTTGTTCTGAGCAAGCTCACTGTTCGGACCCCATAGGAAACACAGTAGAGTAGAAGAGTGCTCTTTTCTCAAAAGCAGTGTGTGTTTTTTGTAAAGTGAGCTAGTGTTTGTTTCCCAGTCCTAAATGGAGTTGAATCACATGCAGTTTCTGGTCCTATGAGCAAGAGTTGTTTTCTGGTAAGAAGAGTCACTATTGCGCTCCCATTGTCATACACAGGGCAAATAACACTGGCGTCTGTTCCCAGCATGTACAGTGTATTGGACTGAAGAGGAGCTACTGTTCTTGTCAGTTTCCTAAGCAGAATTGAGCTAGATATGGCCGTTTATGTAGGAAGCACAGTTCTTTTGTACTGAGCAAGCTCACTGTTCGAACCCATAGGAAACACAGTAGAGTAGAAGAGTGCCCTTTTCTCAAAAGCAGAGTGTGTTTCTTGTAAGGCGAGCTAGCATTTGTTTCCCAGTCCTAAATGGAGTTGAATCACATGCAGTTTCTGGTCCTACGAGCAAGAGATGTTTTCTTGTAAGAAGAGTCACTATTGAGCTCCCATTTTTATACACAGGGCAAATAGCGCTGGCGTCTGTTCCCAGCAAGTACAGTGTATTGGACTAAAGATGAGCTACTGTTCTTGTCAGTTTCCTAAGCAGAGTTGAACTAGATATGGCCCCTGTGTGTAGGAAGCACATTTCTTTTGTTCTGAGCAAGCTCACTGTTTGGAACTCATAGGAAACACAGTAGAGTAGAAGAGTGCTCTTTTCTCAAAAGCAGAGTTTTTTTCTTGTAAGGCGAGCTAGTGTTTGTTTCCCAGTCTGAAATGGAGTTGAATCCCATGCAGTTTCTGGCCTACGAGCAAGAGTTCTTTTCTTGTAAGAAGAGTCACTATTGCGCTCCCATTGCCATATACAGTGCAAATAGCTCTCGCGTCTGTTTCCAGCAAGTACAGTGTATTGGACTGAAGAGGAGCTACTGTTCTTGTCAGTTTCCTAAGCAGAATTGAACTGTATATGGCCGTGTGTGTAGGAAACACAGTTCTTTTGTTCTGAGCAAGCTCACTGTTCTGGCCGTATAGGAAACACAGTAGAGTAGAAGAGTGATCTTTTCACAAAAGCAGAGTGTGTTTCTTGTAAGGCGAGCTAGTGTTTGTTTCCCAGTCCTAAATGGAGTTGAATCACATGCAGTTTCTGGTCCTATGAGCAAGAGTTGTTTTCTGGTAAGAAGAGTCACTACTGCGCTCCCATTGTCATACACACGGCAAATAGCCCTGGCGTCTGTTCCCAGCATGTACAGTGTATTGGACTGAAGAGGAGCTACTGTTCTTGTCAGTTTCCTAAGCAGAGTTGAACTAGATATAGCCCGTGTGTGTAGGAAGCACAGTTCTTTTGTTCTGAGCAAGCTCACTATTTTGGCCCTATAGGAAACACAGTAGAGTAGAAGAGTGCTCTTTTCTCAAAAGCAGAGTGTGTTTCTTGTAAGGCGAGCTAGTGTTTATTTCCCAGTCCTAAATGGAGTTGAATCCCATGCAGTTTCTGGTCCTACGAGCAAGAGTTGTTTTCTGGTAAGAAGAGTCACTATTGCGCTCCCATTGTAATAAACAGGAAAAAAAACACTGGCTTCTTTTCCCAGCAATTACAGTGTATGGAACTGAAGAGGATCTACTGTTCTTTTCAGTTTCCTAAGCAGAATTGAACTAGATATGGCCCGTGTGTGTAGGAAGCACAGTTCTTTTGTTCTGAGCAAGTTCACTGTTTTGGCCCTATAGGAAACACAGTAGAGAAGAAGAGTGCTCTTTTCTCAAAAGCAGAGTGTGTTTCTTGTAAGGCGAGCTAGCGTTTGTTTCCCAGTCCCAAATAGAGTTGAATCACATGCAGTTTTTGTTCCTACGAGCAAGAGTTGTTTTCTGGTAAGGAAAGACATTATTGCGCTCCCATTGCCACACACAGTGCAAATAGCACTGGCGTCTGTTCCCATCAATTACAGTGTATTGGACTGAAGAGGAGCAACTGTTCTTGTCAGTTTCCTAAGCAGAGTTGAACTAGATATGGCCCGTGTGTGTAGGAAGCACAGTTCTTTTGTTCTGAGCAAGCTCACTGTTTTGGCCCTATAGGAAACACAGTAGAGTAGAAGAGTGCTCTTTTCTCAAAAGCAGAGTGTGTTTCTTGTAAGGCGAGCTAGCGTTTGTTTCCCAGTCCTAAATAGAGTTGAATCACATGCAGTTTTTGTTCCTAGGAGCAAGAGTTGTTTTCTGGTAAGGAAAGTAATTATTGCGCTCCCATTGCCACACACAGTGCAAATAGCACTGGAGTCTGTTCTCATCAAGTACAGTGTATTGGACTGAAGAGGAGCTACTGTTCTTGTCAGTTTCCTAAGCAGAGTTGCACTCGATATGGCCCGTGTGTGTAGGAAGCACAGTTCTTTTGTTCTGAGCAAGCTCACTGTTCAGACCCCATAGGAAACACAGTAGAGTAGAAGAGTGCTCTTTTTTCAAAAGCAGAGTGTGTTTCTTGTAAGGTGAGCTAGTGTTTGTTTCCCAGTTCTAAAAGGACTTGAGTCACATGCAGTTTCTGGTCCTATGAGCAAGAGTTGTTTTCTGGTAAGAAGAGACACTATTGCGCCTCCATTGTCATACACAAGGCAAATAGCACTGGCGTCTTTTCCCAGCAATTACAGTGTATGGAACTGAAGAGGATCTACTGTTCTTGTCAGTTTCCTAAGCAGAATTGAACTAGATATGGCCCGTGTGTGTAGGAAACACAGTTCTTTTGTTCTGAGCAAGTTCACTGTTTTGGCCCTATAGGAAACACAGTAGAGTAGAAGAGTGCTCTTTTCTCAAAAGCAGAGTGTGTTTCTTGTAAGGCGAGTTAGCATTTGTTTCCCAGTCCTAAATGGAGTTGAATCACATGCAGTTTCTTGTCCTACGAGCAAGAGTTGTTTTCTGGTAAGAAGAGTCAATATTGCGCTGCCATTGCCATACACAGGGCAAATAGCACTGGCGTCTGTTCCCAGCATGTACAGTGTTTTGGACTGAAGAGGATCTACAGTTCTTGTCAGTTTCCTAAGCAGAATTGAACTAGATATGGACGTTTGTGTAGGAAGCACAGTTCTTCTGTTCTGAGCAAGCTCACTGTTCTGGCCCTATAGGAAACACAGCAGAGTAGAAGAGTGCTCTTTTCTCAAAAGTAGAGTGTGTTTCTTGTAAGGCAAGCTAGCGTTTGTTTCCCAGTCCTAAATGGAGTTAAATCACATGCAGTTTCTGATCCTATGAGCAAGAGTTGTTTTCTGGTAAGAAGAGTCACTATTGCACTCCCATTGTCATACACAGTGCAAATAGCACTCGCGTCTGTTCCCAGCATGTACAGTGTATTGGACTTAAGAGGAGCTACTGTTCTTGTCAGTTTCCTAAGCAGAGTTGAACTAGATATGGCCCCTGTGTGGAGGAAGCACAGTTCTTTTGTTCTGAGCAAGCTCACTGTTCGGACCCCATAGGAAACACTGTAGAGTAGAAGAGTGCTCTTTTCTCAAAAGCAGAGTGTGTTTCTTGTAAGTCGAGCTAGCGTTTGTTTCCCAGTCCTAAATGGAGTTGAATCACATGCAGTTTCTGGTCCTATGAGCAAGAGTTGTTTTCTGGTAAGAAGAGTCACTATTGCGGGCCCTTTGTCATACACATTGCAAATAGCACTGGCGTCTGTTCCCAGAATGTACAGTGTATTGGACTGAAGAGGATCTACTGTTCTTGTCAGTTTCTTAAGCAGAATTGAACTGGATATGGCCTTGTGTGTAGGAAGCACAGTTCTTTTGTTCTGAGCAAGCTCACTGTTCTGGCCCTATAGGAAACACAGTAGAGTAGAAGAGTGATCTTTTCACAAAAGCAGAGTGTGTTTCTTGTAAGGCGAGCTAGCGTTTGTTTCCCAGTCCTAAATGGAGTTGAATCCCATGCAGTTTCTGGTCCTACGAGCAAGAGTTGTTTTCTGGTAAGAAGAGTCACTACTGCGCTCCCATTGTTGTACACAGGGAAAATAGCAATGGCGTCTGTTCCCATCAAGTATAGTGTTATGGACTGAAGAGGAGCTACTGTTCTTGTCAGTTTCCTAAGCAGAGTTGAACTAGATATGGCCCGTGTGTGTAGGAAGCACAGTTTTTTTGTTCTGAGCGAGCTCACTGTTCTGGCCCTTTAGCAAACACAGTAGAGTAGAAGAGTGATCTTTTCTCAAAAGCAGAGTGTGTTTCTTATAAGGCGAGCTAGTGATTGTTTCCCAGTCCTAAATGGAGTTGAATCACATGCAGTTTTTGGTCCTATGAGCAAGAGTTGTTTTCTGGAAAGGACAGTCACTATTGCGGGCCCATTGTCATACACATTGCAAATAGCACTGGCGTCTGTTTCCAGAATGTACAGTGTATTGGACTGAAGAGGATCTACTGTTCTTGTCAGTTTCCTAAGCAGAATTGAACTGGATATGGCCGTGTGTGTAGGAAGCACAGTTCTTTTGTTCTGAGCAAGCTCACTGTTCTGGCCTTATAGGAAACACAGTAGAGTAGAAGAGTGCTCTTTTCTCAAAAGCAGAGTGTGTTTCTTGTAAGGCGAGCTAGTGTTTGTTTCCCAGTTCTAAAAGGAGTTGAGTGCAATGCAGTTTCTGGTCCTTCGAGAAAGAGTTGATTTCTGGTTAAAAGAGTCACTATTGCGCTCCCATTGTCATACTCAGGGCAAATAACACTGGCGTCTGTTCCCAGCATGTACAGTGTATTGGACTGAAGAGGAGCTACTGTTCTTGTCAGTTTCCTAAGCAGAATTGAACTAGATATGGCCGTGTGTGTAGGAAGCACAGCTCTTTTGTACTGAGCAAGCTCACTGTTCGAACCCATAGGAAACACAGTAGAGTAGAAGAGTGCCCTTTTCTCAAAAGCAGAGTGTGTTTCTTGTAAGGCGAGCTAGCATTTGTTTCCCAGTCCTAAATGGAGTTGAATCACATGCAGTTTCTGGTCCTACGAGCAAGAGATGTTTTCTTGTAAGAAGAGTCACTATTGAGCTCCCATTGTCATACACAGGGCCAATAGTGCTGGCGTCTGTTCCCAGCAAGTACAGTGTATTGGACTAAAGATGAGCTACTGTTCTTGTCAGTTTCCTAAGCAGAGTTGAACTAGATATGGCCCCTGTGTGTAGGAAGCACAGTTCTTTTGTTCTGAGCAAGCTCACTGTTTGGAACCCATAGGAAACACAGTAGAGTAGAAGAGTGCTCTTTTCTCAAAAGCAGAGTTTGTTTCTTGTAAGGCGAGCTAGTGTTTGTTTCCCAGTCTGAAATGGAGATGAATCCTATGCAGTTTCTGGCCTACGAGCAAGAGTTGTTTTCTGGTAAGAAGAGTCACTATTGCGCTCCCATTGCCATATACAGAGCAAAGAGCTCTCGCGTCTGTTTCCAGCAAGTACAGTGTATTGGACTGAGGAGGAGCTACTGTTCTTGTCAGTTTCCTAAGCAGAATTGAACTGGATATGGCCCCTGTGTGGAGGAAGCACAGTTCTTTTGTTCTGAGCAAGCTCACTGTTCGGACCCCATAGGAAACACTGTAGAGTAGAAGATTGCTCTTTTCTCAAAAGCAGAGTGTGTTTCTTGTAAGTCGAGCTAGCGTTTGTTTCCCAGTCCTAAATGGAGTTGAATCACATGCAGTTTCTGGTCCTATGAGCAAGAGTTGTTTTCTGGTAAGAAGAGTCACTATTGCGGGCCCTTTGTCATACACATTGCAAATAGCACTGGCGTCTGTTCCCAGAATGTACAGTGTATTGGACTGAAGAGGATCTACTGTTCTTGTCAGTTTCCTAAGCAGAATTGAACTGGATATGGCCTTGTGTGTAGGAAGCACAGTTCTTTTGTTCTGAGCAAGCTCACTGTTCTGGCCGTATAGGAAACACAGTAGAGTAGAAGAGTGATCTTTTCACAAAAGCAGAGTGTGTTTCTTGTAAGGCGAGCTAGCGTTTGTTTCCCAGTCCTAAATGGAGTTGAATCCCATGCAGTTTCTGGTCCTACGAGCAAGAGTTGTTTTCTGGTAAGAAGAGTCACTACTGCGCTCCCATTGTTGTACACAGGGAAAATAGCAATGGCGTCTGTTCCCATCAAGTATAGTGTTATGGACTGAAGAGGAGCTACTGTTCTTGTCAGTTTCCTAAGCAGAGTTGAACTAGATATGGCCAATGTGTGTAGGAAGCACAGTTTTTTTGTTCTGAGCGAGCTCACTGTTCTGGCCCTTTAGCAAACACAGTAGAGTAGAAGAGTGATCTTTTCTCAAAAGCAGAGTGTGTTTCTTATAAGGCGAGCTAGTGATTGTTTCCCAGTCCTAAATGGAGTTGAATCACATGCAGTTTTTGGTCCTATGAGCAAGAGTTGTTTTCTGGAAAGGACAGTCACTATTGCGGGCCCATTGTCATACACATTGCAAATAGCACTGGCGTCTGTTTCCAGAATGTACAGTGTATTGGACTGAAGAGGAGCTACTGTTCTTGTCAGTTTCCTAAGCAGAATTGAACTGGATATGGCCGTGTGTGTAGGAAGCACAGTTCTTTTGTTCTGAGCAAGCTCACTGTTCTGGCCTTATAGGAAACACAGTAGAGTAGAAGAGTGCTCTTTTCTCAAAAGCAGAGTGTGTTTCTTGTAAGGCGAGCTAGTGTTTGTTTCCCAGTTCTAAAAGGAGTTGAGTGCAATGCAGTTTCTGGTCCTTCGAGCAAGAGTTGTTTTCTGGTTAAAAGAGTCACTATTGTGCTCCCATTGTCATACTCAGGGCAAATAACACTGGCGTCTGTTCCCAGCATGTACAGTGTATTGGACTGAAGAGGAGCTACTGTTCTTGTCAGTTTCATAAGCAGAATTGAACTAGATATGGCCGTGTGTGTAGGAAGCACAGCACTTTTGTACTGAGCAAGCTCACTGTTCGAACCCATAGGAAACACAGTAGAGTAGAAGAGTGCCCTTTTCTCAAAAGCAGAGTGTGTTTCTTGTAAGGCGAGCTAGCATTTGTTTCCCAGTCCTAAATGGAGTTGAATCACATGCAGTTTCTGGTCCTACGAGCAAGAGATGTTTTCTTGTAAGAAGAGTCACTATTGAGCTCCCATTGTCATACACAGGGCCAATAGTGCTGGCGTCTGTTCCCAGCAAGTACAGTGTATTGGACTAAAGATGAGCTACTGTTCTTGTCAGTTTCCTAAGCAGAGTTGAACTAGATATGGCCCCTGTGTGTAGGAAGCACAGTTCTTTTGTTCTGAGCAAGCTCACTGTTTGGAACCCATAGGAAACACAGTAGAGTAGAAGAGTGCTCTTTTCTCAAAAGCAGAGTTTGTTTCTTGTAAGGCGAGCTAGTGTTTGTTTCCCAGTCTGAAATGGAGTTGAATCCCATGCAGTTTCTGGCCTACGAGCAAGAGTTGTTTTCTGGTAAGAAGAGTCACTATTGTGCTCCCATTACCATATACAGAGCAAAGAGCTCTCGCATCTGTTTCCAGCAAGTACAGTGTATTGGACTGAGGAGGAGCTACTGTTCTTGTCAGTTTCCTAAGCAGAATTGAACTGGATATGGCTGTTTGTGTAGAAAACACAGTTCTTTTGTTCTGAGCAAGCTCACTGTTCTGGCCCTATAGGAAACACATTAGAGTAGAAGAGTGCTCTTTATTCAAAAGCAGAGTTTGTTTCTTGTACGGCGAGCTAGCGTTTGTTTCCCAGTCTGAAATGGAGTTGAATCCCATGCAGTTTCTGGTCCTATGAGCAAGAGTTTTTTTCTGGTAAGAAGAGTCACTATTGCGCTCCCATTGCCATATACAGTGCAAATAGCACTCGCGTCTGTTCCCAGCATGTACAGTGTATTGGACTGAAGAGGAGCTACTGTTCTTGTCAGTTTCCTAAGCAGAATTGAACTAGATATGGCCCGTGTGTGTAGGAAGCATAGTTTTTTTTGTTCTGAGCAAGCTCACTGTTCTGGCCCTTTAGCAAACACAGTAGAGTAGAAGAGTGATCTTTTCTCAAAAGCAGAGTGTGTTTCTTATAAGGCGAGCTAGTGTTTGTTTCCCAGTCCTAAATGGAGTTGAATCACATGCAGTTTTTGGTCCTATGAGCAAGAGTTGTTTTCTGGTAAGGAAAGTCACTATTGCGGGCCCATTGTCATACACATTGCAAATAGAACTGGCGTCTGTTTCCAGAATATACAGTGTATTGGACTGAAGAGGATCTACTGTTCTTGTCAGTTTCCTAAGCAGAATTGAACTGGATATGGCCGTGTGTGTAGGAATCACAGTTCTTTTGTTCTGAGCAAGCTCACTGTTCTGGCCCTATAGGAAACACAGTAGAGTAGAAGAGTGATCTTTTCACAAAAGCAGAGTGTGTTTCTTGTAAGGCGAGCTAGCGTTTGTTTCCCAGTCCTAAATGGAGTTGAATCACATGCAGTTTCTGGTCCTACGAGCAAGAGTTGTTTTCTGGTAAGAAGAGTCACTATTGTGCTCCCATTGTCCTATACAGGGCAAATAGCACTGGCGTCTGTTCCCAGCATGTACAGTGTATTGGACTGAAGAGGAGCTACTGTTCTTGTCAGTTTCCTAAGCAGAGTTGAACTAGAAATAGCCCGTGTGTGTAGGAAGCACAGTTCTTTTGTTCTGAGCAAGCTCACTATTCTGGCCCTATAGGAAACACCGTAGAGTAGAAGAGTGCTCTTTTCTCAAAAGCAGAGTGTGATTCTTGTAAGGCGAGCTAGTGTTTATTTCCCAGTCCTAAATGGAGTTGAATCCCATGCAGTTTCTGGTCCTACGAGCAAGAGTGGTTTTCTGGTAAGAAGAGTCACTATTGCGCTCCCATTGTAATAAACAGAAAAATAGCACTGGCGTCTTTTCCCAGCAATTACAGTGTATGGAACTGAAGAGGATCTACTGTTCTTGTCAGTTTCCTAAGCAGAATTGTACTAGATATGGCCCGTGTGTGTAGGAAGCACAGTTCTTTTGTTCTGAGCAAGCTGACTGTTTTGGCCCTATAGGAAACACAGTAGAGTAGAAGAGTGCTCTTTTCTAAAAAGCAGAGTGTGTTTCTTGTAAGGCGAGCTAGCGTTTGTTTCCCAGTCCCAAATAGAGTTGAATCACATGCAGTTTTTGTTCCTACGAGCAAGAGTTGTTTTCTGGTAAGGAAAGACATTATTGCGCTCCCATTGCCACACACAGTGCAAATAGCACTGGCGTCTGTTCCCATCAAGTACAGTGTATTGGACTGAAGAGGAGCAACTGTTCTTGTCAGTTTCCTAAGCAGAGTTGCACTAGATATGGCCCGTGTGTGTTAGAAGCACAGTTCTTTTGTTCTGAGCAAGCTCACTGTTCAGACCCCATAGGAAACACAGTAGTGTAGAAGAGTGCTCTTTTCTCAAAAGCAGAGTGAGTTTCTTGTAAGGGGAGCTAGTGTTTGTTTCCCAGTTCTAAAAGGAGTTGAGTGCCATGCAGTTTCTTGTCCTTCGAGGAAGAGTTGTTTTCTGGTAAGAAGAGTCACTATTGCGCTCCCATTGTCATACACAGGCAAATAACACTGGCGTCTTTTCCCAGCATGTACAGTGTATTGGACTGAAGAGGAGCTACTGTTCTTGTCAGTTTCCTAAGCAGAATTGAACTACATATGGCCGTGTGTGTAGGAAGCACAGTTCTTTTGTAGTGAGCAAGCTCACTGTTCGAACCCATAGGAAACACAGTAGAGTAGAAGAGTGCCCTTTTCTCAAAAGCAGAGTGTGTTTCTTGTAAGGCGAGCTAGCATTTGTTTACCAGTCCTAAATGGAGTTCAATCACATGCATTTTCTGGTCCTACGAGCAAGAGTTGTTTTCTGGTAAGAAGAGTCACTATTGCGCTCCCATTGTCATACACAGGGCAAATAGCACTGTCATCTTTTCCCAGTATGTACACTGTATTGGACTGAAGAGGAGCAACTGTTCTTGTCAGTTTCCTAAGCAGAGTTGAACTAGATATGGCCCCTGTGTGTAGGAAAAACAGTTCTTTTGTTCTGAGCAAGCTCACTGTTTGGACCCCATAGGAAACACAGTAGAGTAGAAGAGTGCTCTTTTCTCAAAAGCAGAGTGTTTCTTGTAAGGCGCGCTAGCGTTTGTTTCCTAGTCCTAAATGGAGTTGAGTCACATGCAGTTTCTGGTCCTATGAGCAAGAGTTGTTTTCTGGTAAGAAGAGTCACTATTGCGCCTCCATTGTCATACACAAGGCAAATAGCACTGGCGTCTTTTCCCAGCAATTACAGTGTATGGAACTGAAGAGGATCTACAGTTCTCTCAGTTTCCTAAGCAGAGTTGAACTAGATATGGCCCGTGTGTGTAGGAAGCACAGTTCTTTTGTTCTGAGCAAGCTCACTGTTCTGGCCTTATAGGAAACACAGTAGAGTGGAAGAGTGCTCTTTTCTCAAAAGCAGAGTGTGTTTCTTGTAAGGCGAGCTAGTGTTTGTTTCCCAGTTCTAAAAGGAGTTGAGTGCCATGCAGTTTCTGGTCCTTAGAGCAAGAGTTGTTTTCTGGTTAGAAGAGTCACTATTGCGCTCCCATTGTCATACACAGGGCAAATAACACTGGCGTCTGTTCCCAGCATGTACAGTGTATTGGACTGAAGAGGAGCTACTGTTCTTGTCAGTTTCCTAAGCAGAATTGAACTAGATATGGCCGTGTGTGTAGGAAGCACAGTTCTTTTGTACTGAGCAAGCTCACTGTTCGAACCCATAGGAAACACAGTAGAGTAGAAGAGTGCCCTTTTCTCAAAAGCAGAGTGTGTTTCTTGTAAGGCGAGCTAGCATTTGTTTCCCAGTCCTAAATGGAGTTGAATCACATGCAGTTTCTGGTCCTACGAGCAAGAGATGTTTTCTTGTAAGAAGAGTCATTATTGAGCTCCCATTGTCATACACAGGGCAAATAGCGATGGCGTCTGTTCCCAGCAAGTACAGTGTATTGGACTAACGATGGGCTACTGTTCTTGTCAGTTTCCTAAACAGAATTGAACTGGATATGGCTGTTTGTGTAGAAAACACCGTTCTTTTGTTCTGAGCAAGCTCACTGTTTGGAACCCATAGGAAACACAGTAGAGTAGAAGAGTGCTCTTTTCTCAAAAGCAGAGTTTGTTTCTTGTAAGGCGAGCTAGTGTTTGTTTCCCAGTCTGAAATGGAGTTGAATCCCATGCAGTTTCTGGCCTACGAGCAAGAGTTGTTTTCTGGTAAGAAGAGTCACTATTGCGCTCCCATTGCCATATACAGAGCAAAGAGCTCTCGCGTCTGTTTCCAGCAAGTACAGTGTATTGGACTGAAGAGGAGCTACTGTTCTTGTCAGTTTCCTAAGCAGAATTGAACTGGATATGGCTGTTTGTGTAGAAAACATAGTTCTTTTGTTCTGAGCAAGCTCACTGTTCTGGCCCTATAGGAAACACATTAGAGTAGAAGAGTGCTCTTTATTCAAAAGCAGAGTTTGTTTCTTGTACGGCAAGCTAGCGTTTGTTTCCCAGTCTGAAATGGAGTTGAATCCCATGCAGTTTCTGGTCCTATGAGCAAGAGTTTTTTTCTGGTAAGGAAAGTCACTAGTGCGCTCCCATTGCCATATACAGTGCAAATAGCACTCGTGTCTGTTCCCAGCAAGTACAGTGTATTGGACTCAAGAGGAGCTACTGTTCTTGTCAGTTTCCTAAGCAGAATTGAACTAGATATGGCCCGTGTGTGTAGGAAGCACAGTTTTTTTTGTTCTGAGCAAGCTCACTGTTCTGGCCCTTTAGCAAACACAGTAGAGTAGAAGAGTGATCTTTTCTCAAAAGCAGAGTGTGTTTCTTATAAGGCGAGCTAGTGTTTGTTTCCCAGTCCAAAATGGAGTTGAATCACATGCAGTTTTTGGTCCTATGAGCAAGAGTTGTTTTCTGCTAAGGAAAGTCACTATTGCGGGCCCATTGTCATACACAATGCAAATAGAACTGGCGTCTGTTTCCAGAATGTACAGTGTACTGGACTGAAGAGGATCTACAGTTCTTGTCAGTTTCCTAATCAGAATTGAACTGGATATGGCCGTGTGTGTAGGAAGCACAGTTCTTTTGTTCTGAGCAAGCTCACTGTTCTGGCCCTATAGGAAACACAGTAGAATAGAAGAGTGATCTTTTCACAAAAGCAGAGTGTGTTTCTTGTAAGGCGAGCTAGCGTTTATTTCCCAGTCCTAAATGGAGTTGAATCACATGCAGTTTCTGGTCCTACGAGCAAGAGTTGTTTTCTGGTAAGAAGAGTCACTATTGCGCTCCCATTGTCTTATACAGGGCAAATAGCACTGGCGTCTGTTCCCAGCATGTACAGTGTATTGGACTGAAGAGGAGCTACTGTTCTTGTCAGTTTCCTAAGCAGAGTTGAACTAGAAATAGCCCGTGTGTGTAGGAAGCACAGTTCTTTTGTTCTGAGCAAGCTCACTATTCTGGCCCTATAGGAAACACAGTAGAGTAGAAGAGTGCTCTTTTCTCAAAAGCAGAGTGTGATTCTTGTAAGGCGAGCTAGTGTTTATTTCCCAGTCCTAAATGGAGTTGAATCCCATGCAGTTTCTGGTCCTACGAGCAAGAGTGGTTTTCTGGTAAGAAGAGTCACTATTGTGCTCCCATTGTAATAAACAGAAAAATAGCACTGGCGTCTTTTCCCTGCAATTACAGTGTATGGAACTGAAGAGGATCTACTGTTCTTGTCAGTTTCCTAAGCAGAATTGTACTAGATATGGCCCGTGTGTGTAGGAAGCACAGTTCTTTTGTTCTGAGCAAGCTCACTGTTTTGGCCCTATAGGAAACACAGTAGAGTAGAAGAGTGCTCTTTTCTCAAAAGCAGAGTGTGTTTCTTGTAAGGCGAGCTAGGGTTTCTTTCCCAGTCCCAAATAGAGTTGAATCACATGCAGTTTTTGTTCCTACGAGCAAGAGTTGTTTTCTGGTAAGGAAAGACATTATTGCGCTCCCATTGCCACACACAGTGCAAATAGCACTGGCGTCTGTTCCCATCAAGTACAGTGTATTGGACTGAAGAGGAGCAACTGTTCTTGTCAGTTTCCTAAGCAGAATTGAACTACATATGGCCGTGTGTGTAGGAAGCACAGTTCTTTTGTTCTGAGCAAGCTCACTGTTCTGGCCTTATAGGAAACACAG
Organism: Peromyscus eremicus; assembly: GCF_949786415.1. Taxonomy (NCBI): domain Eukaryota; kingdom Metazoa; phylum Chordata; class Mammalia; order Rodentia; family Cricetidae; genus Peromyscus; species Peromyscus eremicus. The sequence goes on from NW_026735417.1 coordinate 107,298, forward strand.
TAGAGTAGAAGAGTGCTCTTTTCTCAAAAGCAGAGTGTGTTTCTTGTAAGGCGAGCTAGTGTTTGTTTCCCAGTTCTAAAAGGAGTTGAGTGCCATGCAGTTTCTGGTCCTTCGAGCAAGAGTTGTTTTCTGGTTAGAAGCGTCACTATTGTGCTCCCATTGTCATACACAGGGCAAATAACACTGGCGTCTGTTCCCAGCATGTACAGTGTATTGGACTGAAGAGGAGCTACTGTTCTTGTCAGGTTCCTAAGCAGAATAAACTACATATGGCCGTGTGTATAGGAAGCACAGTTCTTTCGTACTGAGCAAGCTCACTGTTCGAACCCATAGGAAACACAGTAGAGTAGAAGAGTGCCCTTTTCTCAAAAGTAGAGAGTGTTTCTTGTAAGGCTAGCTAGCATTTGTTTACCAGTCCTAAATGGAGTTCAATCACATGCACTTTCTGGTCCTACGAGCAAGAGTTGTTTTCTGGTAAGAAGAGTCACTATTAGGCTCCCATTGTTGTACACAGGGCAAATAACACTGGCGTCTGTTCCCAGCATGTACAGTGTATTGGACTGAAGAGGAGCTACTGTTCTTGTCAGTTTCCTAAGCAGAATTGAACTGGATATGGCCGTGTGTGTAGGAAGCACAGTTCTTTTGTTCTGAGCAAGCTCACTGTTCTGGCCCTATAGGAAACACAGTAGAGTAGAAGGGTGATCTTTTCACAAAAGCAGAGTGTGTTTCTTGTAAGGCGAGCTAGCGTTTGTTTCCCAGTCCTAAATGGAGTTGAATCACATGCAGTTTCTGGTCCTATGAGCAAGAGTTGTTTTCTGGTAAGAAGAGTCACTATTGCGCTCCCATTGTCTTACACAGGGCAAAAAGCACTGGCGTCTGTTCCCAGCATGTACAGTGTATTGGACTGAAGAGGAGCTACTGTTCTTGTCAGTTTCCTAAGCAGAGTTGAGCTAGAAATAGCCCGTGTGTGTAGGAAGCACAGTTCTTTTGTTCTGAGCAAGCTCACTGTTCTGGCCCTATAGGAAACACAGTAGAGTAGAAGAGTGCTCTTTTCTCAAAAGCAGAGTGTGTTTCTTGTAAGGCGAGCTAGTGTTTATTTCCCAGTCCTAAATGGAGTTGAATCCCATGCAGTTTCTGGTCCTACTAGCAAGAGTGGTTTTCTGGTAAGAAGAGTCACTATTGCGCTCCCATTGTAATAAACAGGAAAAATAGCACTGGCGTCTTTTCCCAGCAATTACAGTGTATGGAACTGAAGAGGATCTACTGTTCTTGTCAGTTTCCTAAGCAGAATTGAACTAGATATGGCCCGTGTGTGTAGGAAGCACAGTTCTTTATTTCTGAGCAAGTTCACTGTTTTGGCCCTATAGGAAACACAGTAGAGTAGAAGAGGGCTCTTTTCTCAAAAGCAGAGTGTGTTTCTTGTAATGCGAGTTAGCATTTGTTTCCCAGTCCTAAATGGAGTTGAATCACATGCAGTATCTGGTCCTACGAGCAAGAGTTGTTTTCTGGAAAGAAGAGTCACTATTGTGCTGCCATTGCCATACACAGGGCAAATAGCACTGGCGTCTGTTCCCAGCATGTACAATGTTTTGGACTGAAGAGGATCTACTGTTCTTGTCAGTTTCCTAAGCAGAATTGAACTAGATATGGCCATTTGTGTAGGAAGCACAGTTCTTTTGTTCTGAGCAAGCTCACTGTTCTGGCCGTATAGGAAACACAGTAGAGTAGAAGAGTGATCTTTTCACAAAAGCAGAGTGTGTTTCTTGTAAGGCGAGCTAGCGTTTGTTTCCCAGTCCTAAATGGAGTTGAATCACATGCAGTTTCTGTTCCTACGAGCAAGAGTTGTTTTCTGGTAAGAAGAGTCACTATTGCGCTCCCATTGTTGTACACAGGGCAAATAGCACTGGCGTCTGTTCCCATCAAGTATAGTGTTATGGACTGAAGAGGAGCTACTGTTCTTGTCAGTTTCCTAAGCAGAGTTGAACTAGATATGTCCCGTGTGTGTAGGAAGCATAGTTCTTTTGTTCTGAGCAAGCTCACTGTTCTGGCCTTATAGGAAACACAGTAGAGTAGAAGAGTGATCTTTTCTCAAAAGCAGTGTGTGTTTCTTGTAAGGCGAGCTATTGTTTGTTTCCCAGTCCTAAATGGAGTTTAATCACATGCAGTTTCTGGTCCTATGAGCAAGAGTTGTTTTCTGGTAAGAAGAGTCACTATTGCGCTCCGATTGTCATACACAGAGCAAATAGCACTGGCGTCTGTTCCCAGCATGTACAGTGTATTGGACTGAGGAGGATCTACTGTTCTTGTCAGTTTCCTAAGCAGAATTGAACTAGATATGGCCGTGTGTGTAGGAAGCATAGTTCTTTTGTACTGAGCAAGCTCACTGTTCGAACCCATAGGAAACACAGTAGAGTAGAAGAGTGCCCTTTTCTCAAAAGCAGAGTGTGTTTCTTGTAAGGCGAGCTAGCATTTGTTTCCCAGTCTTAAATGGAGTTGAATCACATGCAGTTTCTGGTCCTACGAGCAAGAGATGTTTTCTGGTAAGAAGAGTCACTATTTAGATCCCATTGTCATACACAGGGCAAATAGCGCTGGCTTCTGTTCCCAGCAAGTACAGTGTATTGGACTAAAGATGAGCTACTGTTCTTGTCAGTTTCCTAAGCAGAGTTGAACTAGATATGGCCCCTGTGTGTAGGAAGCACAGTTCTTTTGTTCTGAGCAAGCTCACTGTTTGGAACCCATAGGAAACACAGTAGAGTAGAAGAGTGCTCTTTTCTCAAAAGCAGAGTTTGTTTCTTGTAAGGCGAGCTAGTGTTTGTTTCCCAGTCTGAAATGGAGTTGAATCCCATGCAGTTTCTGGCCTACGAGCAAGAGTTGTTTTCTGGTAAGAAGAGTCACTATTGCGCTCCCATTGCCATATACAGTGCAAATAGCACTCGCGTCTGTTTCCAGCAAGTACAGTGTATTGGACTGAAGAGGAGCTACTGTTCTTGTCAGTTTCCTAAGCAGAATTGAACTGGATATGGCCGTTTGTGTAGAAAACACAGTTCTTTTGTTCAGAGCAAGCTCACTGTTCTGGCCCTATAGGAAACACATTAGAGTAGAAGAGCGCTCTTTTCTCAAAAGCAGAGTTTGTTTCTTGTACGGCTAGCTAGCGTTTGTTTCCCAGTCTGAAATGTAGTTGAATCCCATGCAGTTTATGGTCCTATGAGCAAGAGTTTTTTTCTGGTAAGAAGAGTCACTATTGGGCTCCCATTGCCATATACAGTGCAAATAGCACTCGCGTCTGTTCCCAGCAAGTACAGTGTTTTGGACTGAAAAGGATCTACTGTTCTTGTCAGTTTCCTAAGCAGAATTGAACTGGATATGGCCGTGTGTGTAGGAAGCACAGTTCTTTTGTTCTGAGCAAGCTCACTGTTCTGGCCTTATAGGAAACACAGTAGAGTAGAAGAGTGCTCTTTTCTCAAAAGCAGAGTGTGTTTCTTGTAAGGCGAGCTAGTGTTTGTTTCCCACTTCCAAAAGGAGTTGAGTGCCATGCAGTTTCTGGTCCTTCCAGCAAGAGTTGATTTCTGGTTAAAAGAGTCACTATTGCGCTCCCATTGTCATACACAGGGCAAATAACACTGGCTTCTGTTCCCAGCATGTACAGTGTATTGGACTGAAGAGGAGCTACTGTTCTTGTCAGTTTCCTAAGCAGAATTGAACTCGATATGGCCGTGTGTATAGGAAGCACAGCTCTTTTGTACTGAGCAAGCTCACTGTTCGAAACCATAGGAAACACAGTAGAGTAGAAGAGTGCCCTTTTCTCAAAAGCAGAGTGTGTTTCTTGTAAGGCGAGCTAGCATTTGTTTCCCAGTCCTAAATGGAGTTGAATCACATGCAGTTTCTGGTCCTACGAGCAAGAGATGTTTTCTTGTAAGAAGAGTCACTATTGAGCTCCCATTGTCATACACAGGGCAAATAGCGCTGGCCTCTGTTCCCAGCAAGTACAGTGTATTGGACTAAAGATGAGCTACTGTTCTTGTCAGTTTCCTAAGCAGAGTTGAACTAGATATGGCCCCTGTGTGTAGGAAGCACAGTTCTTTTGTTCTGAGCAAGCTCACTGTTTGGAACCCATAGGAAACACAGTAGAGTAGAAGAGTGCTCTTTTCTCAAAAGCAGAGTATGTTTCTTGTAAGGCGAGCTAGTGTTTGTTTCCCAGTCTGAAATGGAGTTGAATCCCATGCAGTTTCTGGCCTACGAGCAAGAGTTGTTTTCTGGTAAGAAGAGTCACTATTGCGCTCCCATTGCCATATACAGTGCAAATAGCACTCGCGTCTGTTTCCAGCAAGTACAGTGTATTGGACTGAAGAGGAGCTACTGTTCTTGTCAGTTTCCTAAGCAGAATTGAACTAGATATGGCCCGTGTGTGTAGGAAGCACAGTTTTTTTGTCCTGAGCGAGCTCACTGTTCTGGCCCTTTAGCAAACACAGTAGAGTAGAAGAGTGATCTTTTCTCAAAAGCAGAGTGTGTTTCTTATAAGGCGAGCTAGTGTTTGTTTCCCAGTCCTAAATGGAGTTGAATCCCATGCAGTTTCTGGTCCTATGAGCAAGAGTTGTTTTCTGGTAAGGAAAGTCACTATTGCGGGCCCATTGTCATACACATTGCAAATAGCACTGGCATCTGTTTCCAGAATGTACAGTGTATTGGACTGAAGAGGATCTACTGTTCTTGTCAGTTTCCTAAGCATAATTGAACTGGATATGGCCGTGTGTGTAGGAAGCACAGTTCTTTTGTTCTGAGCAAGCTCACTCTTCTGGCCCTATAGGAAACACAGTAGAGTAGAAGAGTGATCTTTTCACAAAAGCAGAGTGTTTTTCTTGTAAGGCGAGCTAGCATTTGTTTCCCAGTCCTAAATGGAGTTGAATCACATGCAGTTTCTGGTCCTATGAGCAAGAGTTGTTTTCTGGTAAGAAGAGTCACTAATGCGCTCCCATTGTCTTACACAGGGCAAATAGCACTGGCGTCTGTTCCCAGCATGTACAGTGTATTGGACTGAAGAGGAGCTACTGTTCTTGTCAGTTTCCTAAGCAGAGTTGAACTAGAAATAGCCCGTGTGTGTAGGAAGCACAGTTCTTTTGTTCTGAGCAAGCTCACTATTCTGGCCATATAGGAAACACAGTATAGTAGAAGAGTGCTCTTTTCTCAAAAGGAGAGTGTGTTTCTTGTAAGGCTAGCTAGTGTTTATTTCCCAGTCCTAAATGGAGTTGAATCCCATGCAGTTTCTGGTCCTACGAGCAAGAGTGGTTTTCTGGTAAGAAGAGTCACTATTGCGCTCCCATTGTAATAAACAGGAAAAATAGCACTGGCGTCTTTTCCCAGCAAGTACAGTGTATGGAACTGAAGAGGATCTACTGTTCTTGTCAGTTTCCTAAGCAGAATTGAACTAGATATGGCCCGTGTGTGTACGAAGCACAGTTCTTTTGTTCTGAGCAAGCTCACTGTTTTGGCCCTATAGGAAACACAGTAGAGTAGAAGAGTGCTCTTTTCTCAAAAGCAGAGTGTGTTTCTTGTAAGGCGAGCTAGCGTTTGTTTCCCAGTCCCAAATAGAGTTGAATCACATGCAGTTTTTGTTCCTATGAGCAAGAGTTATTTTCTGGTAAGGAAAGACATTATTGCGCTCCCATTGCCACACACAGTGCAAATAGCACTGGCGTCTGTTCCCATCAAGTACAGTGTATTGGACTGAAGAGGAGCAACTGTTCTTGTCAGTTTCCTAAGCAGAGTTGCACTAGATATGGCCCGTGTGTGTAGGAAGCACAGTTCTTTTGTTCTGAGCGAGCTCACTGTTCAGACCCCATAGGAAACACAGTAGAGTAGAAGAGTGCTCTTTTCTCAAAAGCAGAGTGTGTTTCTTGTAAGGCGAGCTAGTGTTTGTTTCCCAGTTCTAAAAGGAGTTGAGTGCCATGCAGTTTCTTGTCCTTCGAGCAAGAGTGGTTTTCTGGTAAGAAGAGTCACTATTGCACTCCTATTGTCATACACAGGGCAAATAACACTGGCGTCTGTTCCCAGCATGTACAGTGTATTTTACTGAAGAGGAGCTACTGTTCTTGTCAGTTTCCTAAGCAGAATTGAACTACATATGGCCGTGTGTGTAGGAAGCACAGTTCTTTCGTACTGAGCAAGCTCACTGTTCGAACCCATAGGAAACACAGTAGAGTAGAAGAGTGCCCTTTTCTCAAAAGCAGAGTGTGTTTCTTGTAAGGCGAGCTAGCATTTGTTTACCAGTCCTAAATGGAGTTCAATCACATGCATTTTCTGGTCCTACGAGCAAGAGTTGTTTTCTGGTAAGAAGAGTCACTATTGCGCTCCCATTGTCATACACAGGGCAAATAGCACTGGCATCTTTTCCCAGTATGTACAGTGTATTGGACTGAAGAGGAGCAACTGTTCTTGTCAGTTTCCTAAGCAGAGTTGAACTAGATATGGCCCCTGTGTGTAGGAAAAATAGTTCTTTGGTTCTGAGCAAGCTCACTGTTTGGACCCCATAGGAAACACAGTAGAGTAGAAGAGTGCTCTTTTCTCAAAAGCAGAGTGTTTCTTGTAAGGCGAGCTAGTGTTTGTTTCCCAGTCCTAAATGGAGTTGAGTCACATGCAGTTTCTGGTCCTATGAGCAAGAGTTGTTTTCTGGTAAGAAGAGTCACTATTGCGCCTCCATTGTCATACACAAGGCAAATAGCACTGGTGTCTTCTCCCAGCAATTACAGTGTATGGAACTGAAGAGGATCTACTGTTCTTGTCAGTTTCCTAAGCAGAAATGAACTAGATATGGCCCGTGTGTGTAGGAAGCACAGTTCTTTTGTTCTGAGCAAGTTCACTGTTTTGGCCCTATAGGAAACACAGTAGAGTAGAAGAGTGCTCTTTTCTCAAAAGGAGAGTATGTTTCTTGTAAGGCGAGTTAGCATTTGTTTCCCAGTCCTAAATGGAGTTGAATCACATGCAGTATCTGGTCCTACGAGCAAGAGTTGTTTTCTGGTAAGAAGAGTCACTATTGCGCTGCCATTGCCATACACAGGGCAAATACCACTGGCGTCTGTTCCCAGCATGTACAATGTTTTGGACTGAAGAGGATCTACTGTTCTTGTCAGTTTCCTAAGCAGAATTGAACTAGATATGGCCGTTTGTGTAGGAAGCACAGTTCTTTTGTTCTGCGCAGGCTCACTCTTCTGGCCCTATAGGAAACACAGCAGAGTAGAAGAGTGCTCTTTTCTCAAAAGTAGAATGTGTTTCTTGTAAGGCGAGCTAGCATTTGTTTCCCAGTCCTAAATGGAGTTGAATCACATGGAGTTTCTGATCCTACGAGCAAGAGTTGTTTTCTGGTAAGGAAAGACACTATTGCACTCCCATTGACATACACAGTGCAAATAGCACTCGCGTCTGTTCCCAGCAAGTACAGTGTATTGGACTTAAGAGGAGCTACTGTTCTTGTCAGTTTCCTAAGCAGAGTTGAACTAGATATGGCCCCTGTGTGGAGGAAGCACAGTTCTTTTGTTCTGAGCAAGCTCACTGTTCGGACACCATAGGAAACACTGTAGAGTAGAAGAGTGCTCTTTTCTCAAAAGCAGAGTGTGTTTCTTGTAAGGCGAGCTAGCGTTTGTTTCCCGTCCTAAATGGAGTTGAATCACATGCAGTTTCTGGTCCTATGAGCAAGAGTTGTTTTCTGGTAAGAAGAGTCACTATTGCGGGCCCTTTGTCATACACATTGCAAATAGCACTGGCATCTGTTCCCAGAATGTACAGTGTACTGGACTGAAGAGGATCTACTGTTCTTGTCAGTTTCCTAAGCAGAATTGAACTGGATATGGCCGTGTGTGTAGGAAGCACAGTTCTTTTGTTCTGAGCAAGTTCACTGTTTTGGCCCTATAGGAAACACTGTAGAGTAGAAGAGTGCTCTTTTTTCAAAAGCAGAGTGTGTTTCTTGTAAGGCGAGCTAGCGTTTGTTTCCCAGTCCCAAATAGAGTTGAATCACATGCAGTTTTTGTTCCTATGAGCAAGAGTTGTTTTCTGGTAAGGAAAGACATTATTGTGCTCCCATTGCCACACACAGTGCAAATATAACTGGCGTCTGTTCCCATCAAGTACAGTGTATTGGACTGAAGAGGAGCAACTGTTCTTGTCAGTTTCCTAAGCAGAGTTGCACTAGATATGGCCCGTGTGTGTAGGAAGCACAGTTCTTTTGTTCTGAGCAAGCTCACTGTTCAGACCCCATAGGAAACACAGTAGAGTAGAAGAGTGCTCTTTTCTCAAAAGCAGAATGTGTTTCTTGTAAGGCGAGCTAGTGTTTGTTTCCCAGTTCTAAACGGAGTTGAGTGCCATGCAGTTTCTTGTCCTTCGAGCAAGAGTGGTTTTCTGGTAAGAAGAGTCACTATTGTGCTCCCATTGTCATACACAGGGCAAATAACACTGGCGTCTGTTCCCAGCATGTACAGTGTATTTTACTGAAGAGGAGCTACTGTTCTTGTCAGTTTCCTAAGCAGAATTGAACTACATATGGCCATGTGTGTAGGAAGCACAGTTCTTTCGTACTGAGCAAGCTCACTGTTCGAACCCATAGGAAACACAGTAGGGTAGAAGAGTGCCCTTTTCTCAAAAGTAGAGAGTGTTTCTTGTAAGGCGAGCTAGCATTTGTTTACCAGTCCTAAATGTAGTTCAATCACATGCATTTTCTGGTCCTACGAGCAAGAGTTGTTTTCTGGTAAGGAAAGTCACTATTGCGGGCCCATTGTCATACACATTGCAAATAGCACTGGCGTCTGTTTCCAAAATGTACAGTGTATTGGACTGAAGAGAATCTACTGTTCTTGTCAGTTTCCTAAGCAGAATTGAACTGGATATGGCCGTGTGTGTAGGAAGCACAGTTCTTTTGTTCTGAGCAAGCTCAATGTTCTGGCCATATAGGAAACACAGTAGAGTAGAAGAGTGATCTTTTCACAAAAGCAGAGTGTGTTTCTTGTAAGGCGAGCTAGCATTTGTTTCCCAGTCCTAAATGGAGTTGAATCACATGCAGTTTCTGGTCCTATGAGCAAGAGTTGTTTTCTGGTAAGAAGAGTCACTATTGCGCTCCCATTGTCTTACACAGGGCAAATAGCACTGGCGTCTGTTCCCAGCATATACAGTGTATTGGACTGAAGAGGAGCTACTGTTCTTGTCAGTTTCCTAAGCAGAGTTGAACTAGAAATAGCCCGTGTGTGTAGGAAGCACAGTTCTTTTGTTCTGAGCAAGCTCACTATTCTGGCCCTATAGGAAACACAGTAGAGTAGAAGAGTGCTCTTTTCTCAAAAGCAGAGTGTGTTTCTTGTAAGGCGAGCTAGTGTTTATTTCCCAGTCCTAAATGGAGTTGAATCCCATGCAGTTTCTGGTCCTACGAGCAAGAGTGGTTTTCTGGTAAGAAGAGTCACTATTGCGCTCCCATTGTAATAAACAGGAAAAATAGCACTGGCGTCTTTTCCCAGCAATTACAGTGTATGGAACTGAAGAGGATCTACTGTTCTTGTCAGTTTCCTAAGCAGAATTGAACTAGATATGGCCCGTGTGTGTACGAAGCACAGTTCTTTTGTTCTGAGCAAGCTCACTGTTTTGGCCCTATAGGAAACACAGTAGAGTAGAAGAGTGCTCTTTTCTCAAAAGCAGAGTGTGTTTCTTGTAAGGCGAGCTAGTGTTTGTTTCCCAGTCCCAAATAGAGTTGAATCACATGCAGTTTTTGTTCCTATGAGCAAGAGTTGTTTTCTGGTAAGGAAAGACATTATTGCGCTCCCATTGCCACACACAGTGCAAATAGCACTGGCGTCTGTTCCCATCAAGTACAGTGTACTGGACTGAAGAGGAGCAACTGTTCTTGTCAGTTTCCTAAGCAGAGTTGCACTAGATATGGCCCGTGTGTGTAGGAAGCACAGTTCTTTTGTTCTGAGCGAGCTCACTGTTCAGACCCCATAGGAAACACAGTAGAGTAGAAGAGTGCTCTTTTCTCAAAAGCAGAGTGTGTTTCTTGTAAGGCGAGCTAGTGTTTGTTTCCCAGTTCTAAAAGGAGTTGAGTGCCATGCAGTTTCTTGTCCTTCGAGCAAGAGTGGTTTTCTGGTAAGAAGAGTCACTATTGCACTCCTATTGTCATACACAGGGCAAATAACACTGGCGTCTGTTCCCAGCATGTACAGTGTATTTTACTGAAGAGGAGCTACTGTTCTTGTCAGTTTCCTAAGCAGAATTGAACTACATATGGCCGTGTGTGTAGGAAGCACAGATCTTTCGTACTGAGCAAGCTCACTGTTCGAACCCATAGGAAACACAGTAGAGTAGAAGAGTGCCCTTTTCTCAAAAGTAGAGAGTGTTTCTTGTAAGGCGAGCTAGCATTTGTTTACCAGTCCTAAATGGAGTTCAATCACATGCATTTTCTGGTCCTACGAGCAAGAGTTGTTTTCTGGTAAGAAGAGTCACTATTGCGCTCCCATTGTCATACACAGGGCAAATAGCACTGGCATCTTTTCCCAGTATGTACAGTGTATTGGACTGAAGAGGAGCAACTGTTCTTGTCAGTTTCCTAAGCAGAGTTGAACTAGATATGGCCCCTGTGTGTAGGAAAAATAGTTCTTTGGTTCTGAGCAAGCTCACTGTTTGGACCCCATAGGAAACACAGTAGAGTAGAAGAGTGCTCTTTTCTCAAAAGCAGAGTGTTTCTTGTAAGGCGAGCTAGTGTTTGTTTCCCAGTCCTAAATGGAGTTGAGTCACATGCAGTTTCTGGTCCTATGAGCAAGAGTTGTTTTCTGGTAAGAAGAGTCACTATTGCGCCTCCATTGTCATACACAAGGCAAATAGCACTGGTGTCTTTTCCCAGCAATTACAGTGTATGGAACTGAAGAGGATCTACTGTTCTTGTCAGTTTCCTAAGCAGAAATGAACTAGATATGGCCCGTGTGTGTAGGAAGCACAGTTCTTTTGTTCTGAGCAAGTTCACTGTTTTGGCCCTATAGGAAACACAGTAGAGTAGAAGAGTGCTCTTTTCTCAAAAGGAGAGTATGTTTCTTGTAAGGCGAGTTAGCATTTGTTTCCCAGTCCTAAATGGAGTTGAATCACATGCAGTATCTGGTCCTACGAGCAAGAGTTGTTTTCTGGTAAGAAGAGTCACTATTGCGCTGCCATTGCCATACACAGGGCAAATACCACTGGCGTCTGTTCCCAGCATGTACAATGTTTTGGACTGAAGAGGATCTACTGTTCTTGTCAGTTTCCTAAGCAGAATTGAACTAGATATGGCCGTTTGTGTAGGAAGCACAGTTCTTTTGTTCTGCGCAGGCTCACTGTTCTGGCCCTATAGGAAACACAGCAGAGTAGAAGAGTGCTCTTTTCTCAAAAGTAGAATGTGTTTCTTGTAAGGCGAGCTAGCATTTGTTTCCCAGTCCTAAATGGAGTTGAATCACATGGAGTTTCTGATCCTACGAGCAAGAGTTGTTTTCCGGTAAGGAAAGACACTATTGCACTCCCATTGACATACACAGTGCAAATAGCACTCGCGTCTGTTCCCAGCAAGTACAGTGTATTGGACTTAAGAGGAGCTACTGTTCTTGTCAGTTTCCTAAGCAGAGTTGAACTAGATATGGCCCCTGTGTGGAGGAAGCACAGTTCTTTTGTTCTGAGCAAGCTCACTGTTCGGACACCATAGGAAACACTGTAGAGTAGAAGAGTGCTCTTTTCTCAAAAGCAGAGTGTGTTTCTTGTAAGGCGAGCTAGCGTTTGTTTCCCGTCCTAAATGGAGTTGAATCACATGCAGTTTCTGGTCCTATGAGCAAGAGTTGTTTTCTGGTAAGAAGAGTCACTATTGCGGGCCCTTTGTCATACACATTGCAAATAGCACTGGCATCTGTTCCCAGAATGTACAGTGTACTGGACTGAAGAGGATCTACTGTTCTTGTCAGTTTCCTAAGCAGAATTGAACTGGATATGGCCGTGTGTGTAGGAAGCACAGTTCTTTTGTTCTGAGCAAGTTCACTGTTTTGGCCCTATAGGAAACACTGTAGAGTAGAAGAGTGCTCTTTTTTCAAAAGCAGAGTGTGTTTCTTGTAAGGCGAGCTAGCGTTTGTTTCCCAGTCCCAAATAGAGTTGAATCACATGCAGTTTTTGTTCCTATGAGCAAGAGTTGTTTTCTGGTAAGGAAAGACATTATTGTGCTCCCATTGCCACACACAGTGCAAATATAACTGGCGTCTGTTCCCATCAAGTACAGTGTATTGGACTGAAGAGGAGCAACTGTTCTTGTCAGTTTCCTAAGCAGAGTTGCACTAGATATGGCCCGTGTGTGTAGGAAGCACAGTTCTTTTGTTCTGAGCAAGCTCACTGTTCAGACCCCATAGGAAACACAGTAGAGTAGAAGAGTGCTCTTTTCTCAAAAGCAGAATGTGTTTCTTGTAAGGCGAGCTAGTGTTTGTTTCCCAGTTCTAAACGGAGTTGAGTGCCATGCAGTTTCTTGTCCTTCGAGCAAGAGTGGTTTTCTGGTAAGAAGAGTCACTATTGTGCTCCCATTGTCATACACAGGGCAAATAACACTGGCGTCTGTTCCCAGCATGTACAGTGTATTTTACTGAAGAGGAGCTACTGTTCTTGTCAGTTTCCTAAGCAGAATTGAACTACATATGGCCATGTGTGTAGGAAGCACAGTTCTTTCGTACTGAGCAAGCTCACTGTTCGAACCCATAGGAAACACAGTAGGGTAGAAGAGTGCCCTTTTCTCAAAAGTAGAGAGTGTTTCTTGTAAGGCGAGCTAGCATTTGTTTACCAGTCCTAAATGTAGTTCAATCACATGCATTTTCTGGTCCTACGAGCAAGAGTTGTTTTCTGGTAAGGAAAGTCACTATTGCGGGCCCATTGTCATACACATTGCAAATAGCACTGGCGTCTGTTTCCAAAATGTACAGTGTATTGGACTGAAGAGAATCTACTGTTCTTGTCAGTTTCCTAAGCAGAATTGAACTGGATATGGCCGTGTGTGTAGGAAGCACAGTTCTTTTGTTCTGAGCAAGCTCAATGTTCTGGCCATATAGGAAACACAGTAGAGTAGAAGAGTGATCTTTTCACAAAAGCAGAGTGTGTTTCTTGTAAGGCGAGCTAGCATTTGTTTCCCAGTCCTAAATGGAGTTGAATCACATGCAGTTTCTGGTCCTATGAGCAAGAGTTGTTTTCTGGTAAGAAGAGTCACTATTGCGCTCCCATTGTCTTACACAGGGCAAATAGCACTGGCGTCTGTTCCCAGCATATACAGTGTATTGGACTGAAGAGGAGCTACTGTTCTTGTCAGTTTCCTAAGCAGAGTTGAACTAGAAATAGCCCGTGTGTGTAGGAAGCACAGTTCTTTTGTTCTGAGCAAGCTCACTATTCTGGCCCTATAGGAAACACAGTAGAGTAGAAGAGTGCTCTTTTCTCAAAAGCAGAGTGTGTTTCTTGTAAGGCGAGCTAGTGTTTATTTCCCAGTCCTAAATGGAGTTGAATCCCATGCAGTTTCTGGTCCTACGAGCAAGAGTGGTTTTCTGGTAAGAAGAGTCACTATTGCGCTCCCATTGTAATAAACAGGAAAAATAGCACTGGCGTCTTTTCCCAGCAATTACAGTGTATGGAACTGAAGAGGATCTACTGTTCTTGTCAGTTTCCTAAGCAGAATTGAACTAGATATGGCCCGTGTGTGTACGAAGCACAGTTCTTTTGTTCTGAGCAAGCTCACTGTTTTGGCCCTATAGGAAACACAGTAGAGTAGAAGAGTGCTCTTTTCTCAAAAGCAGAGTGTGTTTCTTGTAAGGCGAGCTAGTGTTTGTTTCCCAGTCCCAAATAGAGTTGAATCACATGCAGTTTTTGTTCCTATGAGCAAGAGTTGTTTTCTGGTAAGGAAAGACATTATTGCGCTCCCATTGCCACACACAGTGCAAATAGCACTGGCGTCTGTTCCCATCAAGTACAGTGTACTGGACTGAAGAGGAGCAACTGTTCTTGTCAGTTTCCTAAGCAGAGTTGCACTAGATATGGCCCGTGTGTGTAGGAAGCACAGTTCTTTTGTTCTGAGCGAGCTCACTGTTCAGACCCCATAGGAAACACAGTAGAGTAGAAGAGTGCTCTTTTCTCAAAAGCAGAGTGTGTTTCTTGTAAGGCGAGCTAGTGTTTGTTTCCCAGTTCTAAAAGGAGTTGAGTGCCATGCAGTTTCTTGTCCTTCGAGCAAGAGTGGTTTTCTGGTAAGAAGAGTCACTATTGCACTCCTATTGTCATACACAGGGCAAATAACACTGGCGTCTGTTCCCAGCATGTACAGTGTATTTTACTGAAGAGGAGCTACTGTTCTTGTCAGTTTCCTAAGCAGAATTGAACTACATATGGCCGTGTGTGTAGGAAGCACAGTTCTTTCGTACTGAGCAAGCTCACTGTTCGAACCCATAGGAAACACAGTAGAGTAGAAGAGTGCCCTTTTCTCAAAAGCAGAGTGTGTTTCTTGTAAGGCGAGCTAGCATTTGTTTACCAGTCCTAAATGGAGTTCAATCACATGCATTTTCTGGTCCTACGAGCAAGAGTTGTTTTCTGGTAAGAAGAGTCACTATTGCGCTCCCATTGTCATACACAGGGCAAATAGCACTGGCATCTTTTCCCAGTATGTACAGTGTATTGGACTGAAGAGGAGCAACTGTTCTTGTCAGTTTCCTAAGCAGAGTTGAACTAGATATGGCCCCTGTGTGTAGGAAAAATAGTTCTTTGGTTCTGAGCAAGCTCACTGTTTGGACCCCATAGGAAACACAGTAGAGTAGAAGAGTGCTCTTTTCTCAAAAGCAGAGTGTTTCTTGTAAGGCGAGCTAGTGTTTGTTTCCCAGTCCTAAATGGAGTTGAGTCACATGCAGTTTCTGGTCCTATGAGCAAGAGTTGTTTTCTGGTAAGAAGAGTCACTATTGCGCCTCCATTGTCATACACAAGGCAAATAGCACTGGTGTCTTTTCCCAGCAATTACAGTGTATGGAACTGAAGAGGATCTACTGTTCTTGTCAGTTTCCTAAGCAGAAATGAACTAGATATGGCCCGTGTGTGTAGGAAGCACAGTTCTTTTGTTCTGAGCAAGTTCACTGTTTTGGCCCTATAGGAAACACAGTAGAGTAGAAGAGTGCTCTTTTCTCAAAAGGAGAGTATGTTTCTTGTAAGGCGAGTTAGCATTTGTTTCCCAGTCCTAAATGGAGTTGAATCACATGCAGTATCTGGTCCTACGAGCAAGAGTTGTTTTCTGGTAAGAAGAGTCACTATTGCGCTGCCATTGCCATACACAGGGCAAATACCACTGGCGTCTGTTCCCAGCATGTACAATGTTTTGGACTGAAGAGGATCTACTGTTCTTGTCAGTTTCCTAAGCAGAATTGAACTAGATATGGCCGTTTGTGTAGGAAGCACAGTTCTTTTGTTCTGCGCAGGCTCACTGTTCTGGCCCTATAGGAAACACAGCAGAGTAGAAGAGTGCTCTTTTCTCAAAAGTAGAATGTGTTTCTTGTAAGGCGAGCTAGCATTTGTTTCCCAGTCCTAAATGGAGTTGAATCACATGGAGTTTCTGATCCTACGAGCAAGAGTTGTTTTCCGGTAAGGAAAGACACTATTGCACTCCCATTGACATACACAGTGCAAATAGCACTCGCGTCTGTTCCCAGCAAGTACAGTGTATTGGACTTAAGAGGAGCTACTGTTCTTGTCAGTTTCCTAAGCAGAGTTGAACTAGATATGGCCCCTGTGTGGAGGAAGCACAGTTCTTTTGTTCTGAGCAAGCTCACTGTTCGGACACCATAGGAAACACTGTAGAGTAGAAGAGTGCTCTTTTCTCAAAAGCAGAGTGTGTTTCTTGTAAGGCGAGCTAGCGTTTGTTTCCCGTCCTAAATGGAGTTGAATCACATGCAGTTTCTGGTCCTATGAGCAAGAGTTGTTTTCTGGTAAGAAGAGTCACTATTGCGGGCCCTTTGTCATACACATTGCAAATAGCACTGGCATCTGTTCCCAGAATGTACAGTGTACTGGACTGAAGAGGATCTACTGTTCTTGTCAGTTTCCTAAGCAGAATTGAACTGGATATGGCCGTGTGTGTAGGAAGCACAGTTCTTTTGTTCTGAGCAAGTTCACTGTTTTGGCCCTATAGGAAACACTGTAGAGTAGAAGAGTGCTCTTTTTTCAAAAGCAGAGTGTGTTTCTTGTAAGGCGAGCTAGCGTTTGTTTCCCAGTCCCAAATAGAGTTGAATCACATGCAGTTTTTGTTCCTATGAGCAAGAGTTGTTTTCTGGTAAGGAAAGACATTATTGTGCTCCCATTGCCACACACAGTGCAAATATAACTGGCGTCTGTTCCCATCAAGTACAGTGTATTGGACTGAAGAGGAGCAACTGTTCTTGTCAGTTTCCTAAGCAGAGTTGCACTAGATATGGCCCGTGTGTGTAGGAAGCACAGTTCTTTTGTTCTGAGCAAGCTCACTGTTCAGACCCCATAGGAAACACAGTAGAGTAGAAGAGTGCTCTTTTCTCAAAAGCAGAATGTGTTTCTTGTAAGGCGAGCTAGTGTTTGTTTCCCAGTTCTAAACGGAGTTGAGTGCCATGCAGTTTCTTGTCCTTCGAGCAAGAGTGGTTTTCTGGTAAGAAGAGTCACTATTGTGCTCCCATTGTCATACACAGGGCAAATAACACTGGCGTCTGTTCCCAGCATGTACAGTGTATTTTACTGAAGAGGAGCTACTGTTCTTGTCAGTTTCCTAAGCAGAATTGAACTACATATGGCCATGTGTGTAGGAAGCACAGTTCTTTCGTACTGAGCAAGCTCACTGTTCGAACCCATAGGAAACACAGTAGGGTAGAAGAGTGCCCTTTTCTCAAAAGTAGAGAGTGTTTCTTGTAAGGCGAGCTAGCATTTGTTTACCAGTCCTAAATGTAGTTCAATCACATGCATTTTCTGGTCCTACGAGCAAGAGTTGTTTTCTGGTAAGGAAAGTCACTATTGCGGGCCCATTGTCATACACATTGCAAATAGCACTGGCGTCTGTTTCCAAAATGTACAGTGTATTGGACTGAAGAGAATCTACTGTTCTTGTCAGTTTCCTAAGCAGAATTGAACTGGATATGGCCGTGTGTGTAGGAAGCACAGTTCTTTTGTTCTGAGCAAGCTCAATGTTCTGGCCATATAGGAAACACAGTAGAGTAGAAGAGTGATCTTTTCACAAAAGCAGAGTGTGTTTCTTGTAAGGCGAGCTAGCATTTGTTTCCCAGTCCTAAATGGAGTTGAATCACATGCAGTTTCTGGTCCTATGAGCAAGAGTTGTTTTCTGGTAAGAAGAGTCACTATTGCGCTCCCATTGTCTTACACAGGGCAAATAGCACTGGCGTCTGTTCCCAGCATATACAGTGTATTGGACTGAAGAGGAGCTACTGTTCTTGTCAGTTTCCTAAGCAGAGTTGAACTAGAAATAGCCCGTGTGTGTAGGAAGCACAGTTCTTTTGTTCTGAGCAAGGTCACTATTCTGGCCCTATAGGAAACACAGTAGAGTAGAAGAGTGCTCTTTTCTCAAAAGCAGAGTGTGTTTCTTGTAAGGCGAGCTAGTGTTTATTTCCCAGTCCTAAATGGAGTTGAATCCCATGCAGTTTCTGGTCCTACGAGCAAGAGTGGTTTTCTGGTAAGAAGAGTCACTATTGCGCTCCCATTGTAATAAACAGGAAAAATAGCACTGGCGTCTTTTCCCAGCAATTACAGTGTATGGAACTGAAGAGGATCTACTGTTCTTGTCAGTTTCCTAAGCAGAATTGAACTAGATATGGCCCGTGTGTGTACGAAGCACAGTTCTTTTGTTCTGAGCAAGCTCACTGTTTTGGCCCTATAGGAAACACAGTAGAGTAGAAGAGTGCTCTTTTCTCAAAAGCAGAGTGTGTTTCTTGTAAGGCGAGCTAGTGTTTGTTTCCCAGTCCCAAATAGAGTTGAATCACATGCAGTTTTTGTTCCTATGAGCAAGAGTTGTTTTCTGGTAAGGAAAGACATTATTGCGCTCCCATTGCCACACACAGTGCAAATAGCACTGGCGTCTGTTCCCATCAAGTACAGTGTACTGGACTGAAGAGGAGCAACTGTTCTTGTCAGTTTCCTAAGCAGAGTTGCACTAGATATGGCCCGTGTGTGTAG
Source organism: Peromyscus eremicus (assembly GCF_949786415.1). Taxonomy (NCBI): domain Eukaryota; kingdom Metazoa; phylum Chordata; class Mammalia; order Rodentia; family Cricetidae; genus Peromyscus; species Peromyscus eremicus. The sequence goes on from NW_026735417.1 coordinate 125,481, forward strand.
GAAGCACAGTTCTTTTGTTCTGAGCGAGCTCACTGTTCAGACCCCATAGGAAACACAGTAGAGTAGAAGAGTGCTCTTTTCTCAAAAGCAGAGTGTGTTTCTTGTAAGGCGAGCTAGTGTTTGTTTCCCAGTTCTAAAAGGAGTTGAGTGCCATGCAGTTTCTTGTCCTTCGAGCAAGAGTGGTTTTCTGGTAAGAAGAGTCACTATTGCACTCCTATTGTCATACACAGGGCAAATAACACTGGCGTCTGTTCCCAGCATGTACAGTGTATTTTACTGAAGAGGAGCTACTGTTCTTGTCAGTTTCCTAAGCAGAATTGAACTACATATGGCCGTGTGTGTAGGAAGCACAGATCTTTCGTACTGAGCAAGCTCACTGTTCGAACCCATAGGAAACACAGTAGAGTAGAAGAGTGCCCTTTTCTCAAAAGTAGAGAGTGTTTCTTGTAAGGCGAGCTAGCATTTGTTTACCAGTCCTAAATGGAGTTCAATCACATGCATTTTCTGGTCCTACGAGCAAGAGTTGTTTTCTGGTAAGAAGAGTCACTATTGCGCTCCCATTGTCATACACAGGGCAAATAGCACTGGCATCTTTTCCCAGTATGTACAGTGTATTGGACTGAAGAGGAGCAACTGTTCTTGTCAGTTTCCTAAGCAGAGTTGAACTAGATATGGCCCCTGTGTGTAGGAAAAATAGTTCTTTGGTTCTGAGCAAGCTCACTGTTTGGACCCCATAGGAAACACAGTAGAGTAGAAGAGTGCTCTTTTCTCAAAAGCAGAGTGTTTCTTGTAAGGCGAGCTAGTGTTTGTTTCCCAGTCCTAAATGGAGTTGAGTCACATGCAGTTTCTGGTCCTATGAGCAAGAGTTGTTTTCTGGTAAGAAGAGTCACTATTGCGCCTCCATTGTCATACACAAGGCAAATAGCACTGGTGTCTTTTCCCAGCAATTACAGTGTATGGAACTGAAGAGGATCTACTGTTCTTGTCAGTTTCCTAAGCAGAAATGAACTAGATATGGCCCGTGTGTGTAGGAAGCACAGTTCTTTTGTTCTGAGCAAGTTCACTGTTTTGGCCCTATAGGAAACACAGTAGAGTAGAAGAGTGCTCTTTTCTCAAAAGGAGAGTATGTTTCTTGTAAGGCGAGTTAGCATTTGTTTCCCAGTCCTAAATGGAGTTGAATCACATGCAGTATCTGGTCCTACGAGCAAGAGTTGTTTTCTGGTAAGAAGAGTCACTATTGCGCTGCCATTGCCATACACAGGGCAAATACCACTGGCGTCTGTTCCCAGCATGTACAATGTTTTGGACTGAAGAGGATCTACTGTTCTTGTCAGTTTCCTAAGCAGAATTGAACTAGATATGGCCGTTTGTGTAGGAAGCACAGTTCTTTTGTTCTGCGCAGGCTCACTGTTCTGGCCCTATAGGAAACACAGCAGAGTAGAAGAGTGCTCTTTTCTCAAAAGTAGAATGTGTTTCTTGTAAGGCGAGCTAGCATTTGTTTCCCAGTCCTAAATGGAGTTGAATCACATGGAGTTTCTGATCCTACGAGCAAGAGTTGTTTTCCGGTAAGGAAAGACACTATTGCACTCCCATTGACATACACAGTGCAAATAGCACTCGCGTCTGTTCCCAGCAAGTACAGTGTATTGGACTTAAGAGGAGCTACTGTTCTTGTCAGTTTCCTAAGCAGAGTTGAACTAGATATGGCCCCTGTGTGGAGGAAGCACAGTTCTTTTGTTCTGAGCAAGCTCACTGTTCGGACACCATAGGAAACACTGTAGAGTAGAAGAGTGCTCTTTTCTCAAAAGCAGAGTGTGTTTCTTGTAAGGCGAGCTAGCGTTTGTTTCCCGTCCTAAATGGAGTTGAATCACATGCAGTTTCTGGTCCTATGAGCAAGAGTTGTTTTCTGGTAAGAAGAGTCACTATTGCGGGCCCTTTGTCATACACATTGCAAATAGCACTGGCATCTGTTCCCAGAATGTACAGTGTACTGGACTGAAGAGGATCTACTGTTCTTGTCAGTTTCCTAAGCAGAATTGAACTGGATATGGCCGTGTGTGTAGGAAGCACAGTTCTTTTGTTCTGAGCAAGTTCACTGTTTTGGCCCTATAGGAAACACTGTAGAGTAGAAGAGTGCTCTTTTTTCAAAAGCAGAGTGTGTTTCTTGTAAGGCGAGCTAGCGTTTGTTTCCCAGTCCCAAATAGAGTTGAATCACATGCAGTTTTTGTTCCTATGAGCAAGAGTTGTTTTCTGGTAAGGAAAGACATTATTGTGCTCCCATTGCCACACACAGTGCAAATATAACTGGCGTCTGTTCCCATCAAGTACAGTGTATTGGACTGAAGAGGAGCAACTGTTCTTGTCAGTTTCCTAAGCAGAGTTGCACTAGATATGGCCCGTGTGTGTAGGAAGCACAGTTCTTTTGTTCTGAGCAAGCTCACTGTTCAGACCCCATAGGAAACACAGTAGAGTAGAAGAGTGCTCTTTTCTCAAAAGCAGAATGTGTTTCTTGTAAGGCGAGCTAGTGTTTGTTTCCCAGTTCTAAACGGAGTTGAGTGCCATGCAGTTTCTTGTCCTTCGAGCAAGAGTGGTTTTCTGGTAAGAAGAGTCACTATTGTGCTCCCATTGTCATACACAGGGCAAATAACACTGGCGTCTGTTCCCAGCATGTACAGTGTATTTTACTGAAGAGGAGCTACTGTTCTTGTCAGTTTCCTAAGCAGAATTGAACTACATATGGCCATGTGTGTAGGAAGCACAGTTCTTTCGTACTGAGCAAGCTCACTGTTCGAACCCATAGGAAACACAGTAGGGTAGAAGAGTGCCCTTTTCTCAAAAGTAGAGAGTGTTTCTTGTAAGGCGAGCTAGCATTTGTTTACCAGTCCTAAATGTAGTTCAATCACATGCATTTTCTGGTCCTACGAGCAAGAGTTGTTTTCTGGTAAGGAAAGTCACTATTGCGGGCCCATTGTCATACACATTGCAAATAGCACTGGCGTCTGTTTCCAAAATGTACAGTGTATTGGACTGAAGAGAATCTACTGTTCTTGTCAGTTTCCTAAGCAGAATTGAACTGGATATGGCCGTGTGTGTAGGAAGCACAGTTCTTTTGTTCTGAGCAAGCTCAATGTTCTGGCCATATAGGAAACACAGTAGAGTAGAAGAGTGATCTTTTCACAAAAGCAGAGTGTGTTTCTTGTAAGGCGAGCTAGCATTTGTTTCCCAGTCCTAAATGGAGTTGAATCACATGCAGTTTCTGGTCCTATGAGCAAGAGTTGTTTTCTGGTAAGAAGAGTCACTATTGCGCTCCCATTGTCTTACACAGGGCAAATAGCACTGGCGTCTGTTCCCAGCATATACAGTGTATTGGACTGAAGAGGAGCTACTGTTCTTGTCAGTTTCCTAAGCAGAGTTGAACTAGAAATAGCCCGTGTGTGTAGGAAGCACAGTTCTTTTGTTCTGAGCAAGCTCACTATTCTGGCCCTATAGGAAACACAGTAGAGTAGAAGAGTGCTCTTTTCTCAAAAGCAGAGTGTGTTTCTTGTAAGGCGAGCTAGTGTTTATTTCCCAGTCCTAAATGGAGTTGAATCCCATGCAGTTTCTGGTCCTACGAGCAAGAGTGGTTTTCTGGTAAGAAGAGTCACTATTGCGCTCCCATTGTAATAAACAGGAAAAATAGCACTGGCGTCTTTTCCCAGCAATTACAGTGTATGGAACTGAAGAGGATCTACTGTTCTTGTCAGTTTCCTAAGCAGAATTGAACTAGATATGGCCCGTGTGTGTACGAAGCACAGTTCTTTTGTTCTGAGCAAGCTCACTGTTTTGGCCCTATAGGAAACACAGTAGAGTAGAAGAGTGCTCTTTTCTCAAAAGCAGAGTGTGTTTCTTGTAAGGCGAGCTAGTGTTTGTTTCCCAGTCCCAAATAGAGTTGAATCACATGCAGTTTTTGTTCCTATGAGCAAGAGTTGTTTTCTGGTAAGGAAAGACATTATTGCGCTCCCATTGCCACACACAGTGCAAATAGCACTGGCGTCTGTTCCCATCAAGTACAGTGTACTGGACTGAAGAGGAGCAACTGTTCTTGTCAGTTTCCTAAGCAGAGTTGCACTAGATATGGCCCGTGTGTGTAGGAAGCACAGTTCTTTTGTTCTGAGCGAGCTCACTGTTCAGACCCCATAGGAAACACAGTAGAGTAGAAGAGTGCTCTTTTCTCAAAAGCAGAGTGTGTTTCTTGTAAGGCGAGCTAGTGTTTGTTTCCCAGTTCTAAAAGGAGTTGAGTGCCATGCAGTTTCTTGTCCTTCGAGCAAGAGTGGTTTTCTGGTAAGAAGAGTCACTATTGCACTCCTATTGTCATACACAGGGCAAATAACACTGGCGTCTGTTCCCAGCATGTACAGTGTATTTTACTGAAGAGGAGCTACTGTTCTTGTCAGTTTCCTAAGCAGAATTGAACTACATATGGCCGTGTGTGTAGGAAGCACAGTTCTTTCGTACTGAGCAAGCTCACTGTTCGAACCCATAGGAAACACAGTAGAGTAGAAGAGTGCCCTTTTCTCAAAAGCAGAGTGTGTTTCTTGTAAGGCGAGCTAGCATTTGTTTACCAGTCCTAAATGGAGTTCAATCACATGCATTTTCTGGTCCTACGAGCAAGAGTTGTTTTCTGGTAAGAAGAGTCACTATTGCGCTCCCATTGTCATACACAGGGCAAATAGCACTGGCATCTTTTCCCAGTATGTACAGTGTATTGGACTGAAGAGGAGCAACTGTTCTTGTCAGTTT